>NC_142813.1:33491045-33618966 GCF_049724085.1 Artemia sp. Qi Xiang Cuo | reverse complement strand
TGAAGACGAAATTAAAGACAATTTGAAGTTTAATTCTGAGAACTCCATCGATCAGCACACGATAAACGATATTTGAAGTTAAATGATAATTGAAGATATTTGAAGCAGAAATCAAAGACAATTTAACTTTAACTCTGAGAACACCATCGAGCAGTACAAGATAAACGATATTTAACGATATTTGAAGTTAGATGATAGTTGAAGATATTCGAAGTTGAACTTAAAGACATTATATTAAGAGAGTCACTATAGTATGACGACAACCCGTTTCAAAAGGCACAAATGAACAATTTTATGCGAGAATACATTCTCTATGTGCCTCAAAAATCCTAAAAATGATACGCTGAGAAGAAAAACACCAACACCTGTAGTGGGAAGAATCATTTCCCAGTTGACTATTAGAACGATATTTAACGGTCATTTCCCAGTTGACTATTAGGAAAAACTTACCGTGTAAAGACAACTAGACTAAAACTGTTCCATGAAGAAACCATAACTTAAGTGCTTCGAAATTTTTGCCAAGACAAAAGGAGTGAAGGAAAGTAACTTACAACAGAAGGGTGTAGTACACTAAGGACACGAAAGGTGACGAATAGATGTGAAGCTAAATGTGTTACTTCCTAATAGATTTGACAACTCAAACATCCCAATAGTGAAAGTGTTTAATGTCATCAGTGAATGTGATGAACCAAATATTGTATGTTATAAATCATTTATGTATGTACCACAAGTAGAATTAGGTGCAATATTATTATGTTATTCATTTTAACGCTGTGTAGATAGTATGTAGTACTTAATATATACAGCAAAAAAAAAAAAAAAACTAATGTAAAATCATAATATCCACTACCTTATGGGAAATGTGAAATTAATCAGTGTCATATATAGAAAAAAAAAATCTTTAATATAGTAGCTAACCTAGAACACAAAATAAGCTTAGTCCGGTAGATGAATTTTAGATAAGGATTTAGAATAAAATAAGAAAAATAGTTGACAAATGTTAAGCAATGCTAATGAGCAGCTACTAATGACGAGACGTCATTATTTAATGGGAAGCGTGATGTGCACCAGCAGTAGAATACCATATATTTAAAATATAAGATTCTTTCCTTCTAAAGATGATTCGGGTAGAAATTAAACGTCCCCTAATTGAGTTCAAATACCGCTTCCAAGAGTCTAAATTCATAATCAGCAAAAAGAGAAATTGCACTTCTAGCTTAAGTCAGACAATGAGGGTAGTCGTTCGAATTTTGCTAAGATAATTAGTAGCAAAAACAAAATGCTAAGCACGATATTTCTAAGGAAGTTTAAATGGCAAAAAACTGTTTGAACTCCTGAATAATTTGAAAAATCTTAAAGAGATTATTGGACGAAGATTTGCGTCCTTGGGTCACTTGGTCCAATGGCAGGCAGTCCCTACAGCGCAGGACGAAAGAACTGCGTTTGGGAGTGGGGTAAATGTGTTTTTTAATTTTAATATGAATTCAGACCTGAAATGATTAGTACCGCAAATAATCTCGGTCACCATTATTGTCATTGAAGTGACCCGTTGCTGTACAACTAAGCATGTAAGTTCAATAAATCTATTGTCTTTTTATATGTGTTTGTTTCGTTTATATGTCTGCGTCTAGTCCGATAGTGGGTAATTAGTTCGCAAGTCTCCAAAGTAAATGCTCCCAGAGGAATCCGATCTCCAGATAGCTCAAGAAAGAAGAAGCCACATTTGTATGTCTACATATTCAATTTTCTCTCATTAATTGAGAGCGGCGCTAGCCTAGTTGACACAATCTCCAGCGCTATCGGAGAAATTTCTATCGCCACAGTAGCGAATCTTTCCATTGCTACAATATAAAAATTCTTTTATCGCTACACTAGAAGCAATAATAACGCTAGAAGCTTTAATATTTTTATTCAACCCACGTTAAAGCGCCTAATTGCCCTCTCGTGCTCTTTTAGAGTGATAAAGGTTACCATGCATGATCTTTTCTGTATTATCCTGCAACACGTTTTCCACCACCCAAACAAAATTTGATAGGTACTAATCTTAGTACCAATTGCATTTCCAAAAGTTAAATAAATTTATCAGTAAGCTCAATGAGAGAATTTCTCTAACAAATCAAATCCGCTGCGAAGAATTTGAATAGCTATTTCCAAAAACTGACAATGAAGCTAAGCAGCCGCTAAGTAACTAATTTCTGTGCCATAAACACTGATGGAAAAATTCAGGACGGCTAGTATTTTTCAGTTTCCGAATTCTTATGCTGGTTTCTTAGAAATATCTTCAGATTTTTTTCCGAGCTTGTATTTTTCTGTATTTGCTACCCAATTGATTTGTCTCTCAGAATTACGCTTCGAGTAATGCCAAAGTATGTTTTCTACGCTTTAAAATATTGTATTACTAGCTACTGATATTACATAATTAATCTGTTATTTTTGTACTGTTTAATAACTATCAGTAACTAAAATAAAATTTACTTTTTTTACTTGAGTTTTAAGAGAATTAAAATTGTATACTAAAACACATCAATATAGTCGTCGATAGAAGACTATGGAAAACCTTATAGATTAGTCTGTTATATTATATAGGTTACATAAAGTGCTAGTTTTGTAAAACACTACAAACATAGGGAAAAAATCCACAGTCAGTTTATTTGTACTAGTTTTACGATACATGCGACATACGGTTCGAAACAACAATTTCGGTTCGTTTTCAGTTTAAACTTCACTCTTGACTTCCATCGGAAATTTTTTTTTTTTTAAAGTAATGTCAGTAGGTGAGATACATATCTAATCGAAAAACTATGACGTAATACTATAGAGAGAGTGATAATTAGGGTTGCCAACTGGACATATTCTCATGTGTCCATACAATGACATATTTTACAAATTTGGTACATAGAATGTCAAAAACGGGGCACATTTTGTAAAAATGCATGACATAAAACATAACATTTCACAAATGGATATATATTTAGGTAAAAAAACAAACAAATAACGTCAATTTTACCAAAGTAATGCTTTTTCCTATTTTTTTTTCTTTTCTTCTTTTTTTTGCATATAGGTTTTGTCATAGATTTCAGTGAAGGATTTTCTCCAAATAAAGAAATTTACATGTTTATATGAGTTTCATGATTTCATACTAATTCATTTTGTATGAATGTCTTATATGGATTTTTTCATAAAATCGCGAAGAAAGGAAGAAAACGAGGACAATTAACAGCCAGTGAAAAAATTGAAAATTATGCAAATATTTCGGTCAAGACATCCGCTTGACCGTCCTCAGTGCAGAATAAAACTGATTTAAAATATAAAAAACCAAACCTTAGAATAAAAACACAAAACTAAAATTGGACGACCCTTTCGCAGTAACGGTGAAAGGGTAACTGAATAAAAAACACAACTCTAAATGGCATTTCACTATTTCATTTTACGTAAAGCACTCTTAAAGGCCAATTGCTTTCCAGTTAGATTATTATCAGAGATTTTACTTGATTGCACAATATAATTTTGTGGATGTATGTAAAAACCATCAGAATTAATAATTTCATCATAAATGGGACTTAGAAAAGTTTCCCCAGTGTTCAGATAACCTCTCCCGCAATAGCCGTTGGGTTCTACCAACATAAAAACAGCAGCAGGAACAAAGAATTTTACAAACACCATTTCCGAGAATGGGACTGGTTTTATTTTTGTTGTCGTTGAAAAAACTCCGTATAGTATTTAAATTTTTAAAGGTGACATTAGGATTATGTTTTTTAAGGATTCTTTTCAGCTTGTCACTCAGTTTTGGAATGAAAGGTAGAACAGTGAAAAGTTTCTTATCATCCACCAATCAGACGATATCTGTTGGGGTTTGTGGATTTGATGCATTCTTTTCTGCCTTTCTTCGTCTTTTTTATTTAATGATTACACGTCTTTTTATGGGGTACCCATTGCAAAATAAAATGTCCTTTATATATTTTAATTCTGAAACTATGTGAGGCTCCGAGCATATTCTTATTACTCGGTCAACCAAAGAAATAACAACTCCTCTTTTTATGCAGGGAGAGTGGTTGGAGGAAAAATGCAAATACCTATCATTATGCGTAGGCTTTCTATAAATAGAAAATTCAAGGCCAGGAGACTTATTAAAAATTAAGACATCTAGAAAAGGAAGTTTGTGGTTATGTTCTAGTTCTAAAGTGAACTGAAGGTTAGAGTCCAAAGTGTTTAGATGAGTTAAGAAGGAGTTAAGTAGCCCCCCTCCATGCTCCCACACAGAAATAAAATCATCCACAAACCGACCCCAGAACCGGTTTTTCATAGGAAACACCGGGAAACACCCGGTGTATCACCAGGGCTGATAAAGGAAACGAAATTGTTATCCTTGATAAAACTTCATATAATAAAAAAGTTACAGATATTTTATGCGACACCCATACTTACAAACCCATAGATTCAGACCCCACCGATAAGTTCACCCGTGTAGTACGAAAGGAGCTGGGAATTTTGCAAACTGAAAGACTTATTACTCCACAAATGTATAAACTATTTGTCGCCTTTAAAAACTAAAATACTATACAGAGCTTTTTCAACAACGGCAAAGATAAAACCAGCCCCATTCTGGGTAGTGGTGTATATAGAATCCCTTGTTCTTGTGACTGTTTATATGCTGGTAGAACCCAACACAATTGGGGGAGAGGTTATCAGAACATAGGTCCTCAATCGACAAGGCCATGAGGCTATGCCAAAGGCCTGAAGTTTTTGATTCCACCTTGGCTCAACTTGGGCATGAGGGTCCACATCATTTCTTGTTATTTGATGAAACCTCCATTGTTGCCCCTGTTGTAAGTCTGGCGCAATTTTTTAGGGAGGCAGTTGAAATAAAAAATCACCAAAAGGTAGCTCTCAATAGAGACACAGGAGAAACTTTTCTAAGTCCCATTTATGATGAAATTATTAATTCTGATCGTTTTTACATACATCCGCAAAATTATATTTTGCAATCAAATAAAATCTCTGATAATAATCTAACTGGAAAGCGATTAGCCTTTACGAGTGCTTTATGTAAAATAAAATTGTGAAATGCCATTTAGACTTGTGTTTTTATTCAGTTACCCTTTCACCGTTACTGAGAAAGGGTCGTCCAATTTTAGTTTTGTGTTTTTATTCCAAGGTTTGGTTTTTATACTTTTATCAGTTTTATTCTGCACTGAGAAGGGTCAAGTGGAGGGCTTGACCGAAATATTTGCATAATTTTTCAATTTTTTCACTGGCTGTTAATTGTCCTCGGTTTCTTCCTTTCTTCGCGATTTTATGTTTTATCGTGATTAGCCAGTGTGGTCTCATAAATTATTCATGGATAATTTCGTTTCCGTTATATTTGGTATAGGTTTTGAGATAGGCTATTTTGATATAGGTTTGATAATTGTCGCTTTAATATAGGTTTATAAGACGTCTTTTGATCAATAAAACAACTATTATGTACCAAAAAGTTGGCAACCCTGGTAACAATATAACTTCTCCTGAGAGTGGAAATTAAACTAGTCGGTTGGTTTGGGGATGCCTAAAAAACATTCCTTTTTTTATTATTTTTTTTTCTCTATTGGCCTCATCCCATTGGTTTCTTTTATAGTTTTCTTTATAAATAAAAGGAGCATCTTGCTCTTGCATTATTCCAAAAGCTTACTTTTGACATGAACCGGTCTCAAACTATGACGACGAGGAAAGAAAATCCTTGGCAGTAACAATGTCATTGAAAAACCAATAATATACACCAGTACTTTCAAAATTGGGTGTCAATTAAAGTAGTTAAGATGCTGAACCTGGGAAATTAATGGAAAGATGAAACGCTGAACAAAACTAACTTATTTTACAATAAAGCAAACGTTTTATTGTGTTTTGATCTGAAGTACCTGAAAAACAGAATATTGTAATTTAGGACCCCCATTCGTATTTGTTGGCACATCAACCCCCCCCCCCACCATCTAAGAATATGTTTACATCTCCTCATCTATATACTTATGTGAAAAATTGTGGACACTAACGAGCTTCTGTCACAAGAAACAAATATGAATAGTACTGATGTAAGTAAACAATGGTTGTAGACATTTGATCACGTGTGGCAAGAGAGTTTAAAGGCAAAAACTTAAATATGAATCATTACTGAAAATACTTGATATTGTATGTAAATTATCTTAAGTTCATAAAACTTAGACAAGACCCCTGGGGAAATAAAAGTTATTGTGCTAAAGTATGCACTTGAAATGAATACCATTAAAGAAAATTTCTAAGCTTTTGCTTTTTCTAAGCAAAAAGCTTAAGCTTTTTTTTGCTTTTACAACAGTCGTAAAATTTACACACCTTTGCTTCTGGAGTAGGCTCTTCAACGACTATTCCAGTTTCATCTGCAATAAACTTCACAAAGGCCTCAAGGGTCCTTTTCTCTTTGTAATCCACAACCTACAAATTTGGCAAAACAAAAAATCCATGCAATTAGTTAGCATAACTCTACATAAGCGTAGCTCATAGAAGGATTTAGGGCTTGGCTATGGGTTTACTACAGATCATACATAGGGTATACGTTCCGTTTATCTACCAAAAATAATCACTGCTGAGATCAGATATTAGCACCATCATTTATTACAATTATTAGGCACTTTCTAAAAAAGTGCGCATTGCCTATGCGGGTGTTGTCACTAGCCGTCGCAATTCCAGCCGTAAATATCTGGCTCGTCTTTATAATGCAGTAGCTTTGCCTCATGTCTTATACCTGTCTCCTTTTTGGAAGCTCCCGAGTGCACGAAATAAGAAAGACATAAGGTTGGTATTTTTCAAGTATGACCGATATCTGCTTCAAGTGTCACCTTTTGTTAGAAACCGCCATATTGTTGCGAAATATGGAATTGCTGAGCCTCTGAGTGCCGTGGAGGAGGTAATCCAGAATTACGTGAAAAAACTAGAGCTTCTGGACAACGAATGGGCCCACCTTCTCAAATAGTTATGTTATTTTGTAGTTCTTTCTGTTCGTATTTGTTTTTCTAGTTAGTCTTGCTTTTTCTTTCTTTTCTTGTTTGTGCTCTGTCTTTTTCTGTTGATTGTAAGACGGTTTATTAATAAAATTCATTCATTCACAATTCATAATCAGAAACATGTCAAGCAAATATATCAATAGAGTGTATATCTATGCAATGATGAATTTGTTTAAATCATTTTTTTTGAATTTCAAGTAAAAGCTGGTGAACTCCATCGAGCTTATTTCAGCGTAAACTCCAAATAAAAGTGGGTAAGCAAAATCTTAATCAACAATTTCCTCTTTTTTTCCTACAATAATTAAGTCTCCGTTATAAAAGAAAATGACCATCTCAAAGAAGGAAACTACTGTTTCATAATTTGAAATGAAACAGAAATTTGGATACTGTGACACATCTATATGTAACTATAGATCGTTATTTGTATAATGTAATGTAAAGACTAGTTATTCATCGATTTTTTAAGTTTATTATTCAAAATTTTCCCAGTCCCAACCTACGACCTCTTTTTACTAGACTCTAAATGTCAATGAAATTACACACTACAGATCTTTAAGAGACCACAAAAACGTAACGAGTGGACCTGAAGACAGATTAAAAAAAAAAAAAAAAAAATAGGTGCATCTGGCTTCAAATTGTTATGAAAGTAATCTCTTAGACGGAATAAAAGGAAAGAAGCATAATTATCGCTTAACATTGGCTTAATTAATGTTTAGTTATATAATGGCTTCAATCCCCGCCCAACTTCTTATTGAATTACAGTTTTACGGTTTAGAAACACTACAAAAAATTGTAGTTCGACCACAAATCACAGAAAAGAATGTAATTGGTTCATTTTTTGGACAATAAAATATACTTCTAAGAAGGCGACAATTAAATTCTGATCTAAAGTAAGCTTGCAAAAATTCTTGACAGAGCTGGATATACCCTTATGTATAGCTTATGTAGCATACCCATAACCAAACCTTTCTGGGTTAGGCAAAGATAAAGCTAATGTATCTACAAAAATGCTGAAGACTGAGAGCTACTGATAAAATGTTTCATGCAGTTCAATACCTCATCAGGAGCAGCCTGTCCATATGCTCCACCAGTTTCAATAAATTTGGACATCCCTTCTAAGGTGCGTTCACCATTGTATTCCACAACCTGAATGGCAAAGATTTCTTTAAACTCCAAAATGTAACTGAACCTGACGAGCAAGCAGGGTTAGTACCTCTAGCGTGTAATAACTAGTTCCAGTTATATTCCCCCCTTTTAATTTAATATTAGCTTTAATGTCTTTTTCGCTGTCAACAGGAAGATTTTGAAAGGCTCGCTGACTTATAAAAAAAAGGAAGAACTTAAATAATTTAGCGTTTTAAGGTACTTTTTTTTCAAGTAATTTTTCGACGATTTATCTAGTCGTTTCTTCTCAGATTGGTGACAAGCCTTTAAGAAGAATAAGAAGAGAGGCCTTCTGACCAGTTCAGAAAAGAAAATGGAGAAAATGCCAAGAAACAGGCTATCTTCTTATGCGATAAGAGAGCAGATGTAAAGTGAAAGACCAAAATAATAGAAGGCGTTCACAAATTGAGGTTGTACCATAATTCAAGTTTTGGGGAGGTGGTGGTATGCAGTAAACTTTGCTGTTCAACGCTTTGCCGTTTTCGTTTGTTTTTATTTTCGTTGCTATGAGCCAAAATTCAAAGATTTTAAGGAAATTCTCTGAATCCAAGTAGTATATCCCCAAAAATCTGATCTATAGCTTAAATGATCTACTACTCATCTCAGCCCAGTACTTAAACATCGAGCAATTATTTTTTCTAAAAAAAAATAGGGAATATTTTAAACCATACATATTTATACTAATAACAATAAAAAACATTCGGCGGCGTAACCCATATACCAGGTTGCCCATATGCCGGTAGTCCTTTACTAAGTTTAGTCATTAAACCTTGAGCATCTGTTGAACCTCTGTTTTAAGCAGTAAGCACATGGCTTTTTAATGGAAAAGGCTGCTAAAGTAAATTGTTCAAGATGGATGTGTCGCGGAACAAAGCTGTTTTTCAAATACTCAATTCAAGACATTTCCTCCGTCAGATAATAAAACTATATTTTAAGCCTAAGTTATGGTTTTCATCTTGAAAAGAAGTGGCACAAGGGGAGAAATATCAGTATGAGCCTAATTTATATATAATGGAGACAAGAGGTATTAAAGTCCGTCGAACCTTGCAATTTATAGGTTGGGATGGTCTCAGGTCGCGACAAACCCTGCCTTACTAGCCCTACTCAAACAAAACTGTAAAAAAAAAAAAAAAATTAAAAAGTATATATACATAGGAAAACATTAGCTTGAAAAATGCCTTCGTTGATTCGTAAAAAAATGTTCAATAACCTTTCATTGAAATAAAGGAAGGAAAGTATAAACATAAACAAATCTAAATAACATAAACAAATCTAATAACAAATCTACATAACAAGTCCCATAAACAAATCTAAATAACATGAAATGTTGATTGCCAACAGTATATAAACCTGAAGCGTCAAAAGCTACATAGTTTATCGCCTAACTAATTAGAGGATCCAGGAGAAATGTTAAAAATAGAAAGTGACGAACTTTTGCGGCAATAACAATCTTATGTATAGATTCTTTAAGTTACTAGCAAAATAAAAGCTATAGCTAAAAACATTTAAAAACTGCTCACGCGTGCTAAAATTATAATTAAATTTAAAAAATTTCCGTCTTTCAACCATATTTTTGCAACACAAAACGATTAGGACACTTCATCTGTCTTTCCTCTGATGGCTCTTATGCAAAAAATCGACAATGAATAAATCGAATCTCAAGAGTGTACGATCTCCCCCCCCCCTCCCCCCATCAGTCTATATATTCATGTTTATGTAAAACTGGAATTTTATCGTTTATCAAATTAAGCCCCCTTCCCCTTCAACCGAGATAAATCCCTACGCTACAACTATACTACATCAGTGTTCGACAAAAAGTAACAATGAATATGAAGAATAAAAGAAAATAAACATTATTAAAAAAACAGAACGAGTGATTTTTCGGCCATTCTTTACATTTTTCCTTCTCTTTTTTTTTGTCAAACGTCATATATATCCCAGTGTGGTCTTAGAACGTATTTACTACTTGAGTAGCGTCAAATTACGAAAATGAATTAACAAAACAACGTTGAGCAAGTATCTAAAACAACCTCTTCGAAAAGTAACAGTTCTATTTAATGTGAAAAAAGAAGCATAGAGGTGACTAATATAAACGGCGAGTTAGCCAGTCCCGCTTTATCAATAAAGCACACAGCTGAAGTAAAAAGTAGCTATGAGCTAGAACAACGTATTTCCCTATATCTAGCCCCCCCCCCATTCCTCATGGACTTCCTTGTTCTGAGGTAGCAACAAGCCTCTATCCTAGACTTTCCACACTGTCGCTTTTACAGTCAAACCGGATTCGCAAACCGAATGGGACGAGCAACAATAAACTTGCCAGTATCACATTGACAAGTCATGCTTCTCATCACCAAATTTATTTTGTCCGTTCCCATACATTTTATTGCCAAGAAAATGCTGAACTGACAAGTGTAAAGCTTTCTACGAAAAAAACGGAGGTCTAATTCCTAGAATAGCGAATCAAACAGGGAAATAAAAACTGGCAATATACATAATAACTATTTAAAGATGAAGTAACTATATACAAAAAATAAATCATATTATTCAGCTACAATTGTTTATTTATGTTTTTATCCTAAGAATCACCATATTCTTAAGAAAATCGTTGAAGCCCTTGTCTTGATCTCTTTTGTTTATTAAAACATTTAGATAGATACTGAATTTAAATAAAAAAAGAATAGGCTGGGAGTATAGGCTGAACGAAAAGAAGAAGAAAACATAAAGTAGGCTACAAAAAAAAAAAAAAAAAAAAAAAAAAAAAAAAAAAAAAAAAAACCGACGCCCAAAAGAAAGCTAAGTGTCATGCGCAATAAATAGAACAAAAGTATATTTCCAACTTGGCGAGAAAAAAAATATAGAAATAAAAACGTTTTCACAATTTTCCATGTGTTCAACGAGTGACACTTTTTAACTGATTCAGGCGGAGAAATCTCAATCTTGAAATTTCTTTTTTTTTCTATCAAATTGAAAGGTACGCACTTCTGTATCAATAAATTTCACTGAGGACCCTTGTGAGGGTATGTTCGATTTTAGGAAGCACAAAATAAATTAGCTTGAATAACTTGGCACACACTCTAACAGCTTCGATGGTTAGGACACGTTCAGCGTATGTCACCAGCCTAACAGCCTAAAATAGCCTTTGAGCGAAGAATAATTGCGTGTCGCCCGAGGGGATGACTTCCCAAGCGCTAGTGGAAAAACTTTTCTGACCACCCCACCCAAGTACTGCAACAAACAGGGAGGCATGCCGAAAATATTGTTACGCGTATGATGCCATTAGAGAAGCCCCGAATCGGTCAACCCGACCGGATGGGAGTTAAGTAAGTAAGATAATATTTGAGTAATTTAAACTTAGCTTTTGAAAATAGATTTAACAAACTATTGCAAGATTTTTCACTAGGCAGGGATGACATTAAAATTTCCTCTATTTACGGAAGGGTAGTAGACCAGTGACAATAAACAGAAAAAAAGGAAACTAAGAATCGTTCAAAGTGGAAGTAAGGAGGAATTTAAGCAAGAAAAGAAGGTCAAGCACAAAACAACCAGAATAAAGTACATTCTTACCTTGTTGTCTCCTTTTTTGTAAAGTTTAATAGTAGGGAAGGATTGAATTTTGGTGTCTTCTAATTCATTGACAGTGGCATCCATTTTGGCTATAACAATACTTTGGTTGTCCTTGTATTTCTCGGCAAGCTAAGAAAGCAAATTGATATTCAAAGAAACGTTAAAGCACCCGTTTGTTAAAAATGGCAAAATTTAAGGACCCTCGAGTTGGCCTAAAAATACAACTAACGCAAAACAAATTAGCCAAGGTTAGAGGACATGTGTAAGGTTCAAATGGGTCCATTGAACAAAACTCAATCATCTTTCCGCGTGACAAATAAAACATACGTAGCTTCAAGCAAAACTAATCGTGCTTTTAATATATGTGTTTTATTTGTGTGACCAAAAGAACAAGAAATAGTGATTACTTCATGTTTAAAGTTTGATTTCCCCCCTTAAAGACTTTAAAGCAAAATATTACCTCAATTATCTTTATTTGCATTCCCCCAAAATCAAATTAATTCGTCCAGTTGTACTTCGTATTTTTTTTTCCACAATGTTCCATGTGATTTAAATTATCCGCTATCACGGGATGATCGAATGGAAAATTATGGAAGATAACTTTCCATACTTATGGAAGATAATCTTCTAAAGGTAAAGAAAACTGACCCATTTCTGTGGATGCTTGAATAATGCAGTTTTATCTTAGTTTTGACAAGATTTTAAAGAAACTAAATATCAGCAGGGTCTGGGAGGGGCAGTTTTTATTTCCTTGCACAATCTTCCTTTCGATTATCCCTTCATTACAGATCATTCGAATCACATGAAACATTGACACCATGGTTGCATCAAATGAAAAGAAAACCCGTTACCCTAGAATAAAAGAACAGAGGACGGGGGGGGGGGGGGGGGTAATTTAAAAAAAAATACAAAAGAGTTGAATACATAAAATGTAGGAAATTCGAACGATCTTGGCATTTTTTTTTGCCCGACCCCGAAAGCCCCCTAGACCCACCACCTAATAAAAAGAAAGAGGAATCTTGCCCCATGGCGGTCTTTGTAATACACTCGTAAAACAGGTTGTAGCTCTTATTTAACAACAATGGCAATTGATGCGGCTTAACGTTTAGAGCCTTAGCCCTTTATTGACCTTGCTCATTTCATTAATAAAAGTAAGAGGAACGGACTTCAACTGGCTTTTAATGTATCAAAGACGAACAGGAGAACAACATTTGAATTTTTTTAGGAGTATTTCATATCATATTACGTAGATAGGAGGGTATGAAAGTTCAGCAGTAGGTAGGAAGAATGCCTATGTCACCTGAACTTTACTCTTTAGTTGATTTTTTCTTATTTTGTAGATGCACCATTTCTTAAAATAAACATCGCTGTAATCATACTGTAAGCTAATTAGAAAAAAAAATCGGAACAACTTTTAAAATTACAAAACGTGGCTTTTATTTTAATTTTATCGCTAGGGCCAGAAATGGAATATAATTTTGCACTTGGTTTATACGAGTATATGCATTCATCAATCGTATAACTGAGTTTATTGCCTACCCAAATATTTTCCATGGCCTTTTTTTTTATATCGAAACGGCATGATAGCAATACTGATTATTTGAAATACAAATATTACAATCTACTTTATTTTTATCTCAATTGTAACTAGTTGAACTGCTTATCTACTTTATTATTCCTCATTTAGCTCCATTTACATGTTGTAACTCTTAAAACAAAACAGCATATCCAAAATAAACGAAGAGGAAAACTACTTGGAAAATTCCTGAAGAATTTTCTAATATCAAGTGGTGGCAATCAATGGGAATTTTCTTTTTTAACGAAAATACAAAAAGGAAGGTATTTTTCAAATTCAAAAGGCCGGGGGCAATGTAGTCAATTTACCCAGAAACTAACCAGTCCTGAATGCGTCTCCTATCACCTCTGAACAATGGAACTAGTCAGGTTGACAAAGCGTTAAACTTGTTTGAGGGTTAAACCACCTAAAATCCCCTGTCCCTTAGCCCAAAGTTTATCATATTGGTAAAGACACATAAAAAACAGATAATGCATTCCAGCCACATTGCTTTTTACTTAAGCAGGGCTATTGCGCTGCTCATGATTAAGGCGCAATTTGCCCCAGAATTTGTTGTTGTTAGCTCGATTTTTTTTCCTTTTCCGGGAGAAACAATAGTTTTTTCTCTCGTACATTACGGTCCTCTTAACCAAAATGCTTAAGGATTTAAGATTTGAGCCAATCATAGTTAGTTTGCCTCTTTTTCTCATTTTTCGGGAAAAGCGCCATGCCCTAAAATAACTGTCTTTTGGTTCACAGGTTGGTCCAGTGACTTACGGCTGTAAGTTTCAAACTGGTCGGTGAGAACCAGATTTGAAACCCCTGGAAACTTTTGTAAATAAAGTAACCAAGCTGCATATAAGCAAATTTCATGTTGTTTTTTACCCCCCCCCCCCCAAACAAAAATTTAGGATAAGGCCTTGGCGGCAGCACTTTACTCCTCATCTAAAGATAATTTTTAATTTTAATGTGGCTCTTCTGCTTTCATTTAAAAATCTTAGTTTTTATAAGTTAATTTAAATTTAATCTTGATTTATTAAAATTTGAGTTTCAATCTAAGCTCTGGATTCGTCCTGAAATTTTTTAAAACAAGACAGAAATTTCTATCCCAATATTTTGTGAATTATAGAAGAACTAGGGCTAGGTTTGTTATCAGAATAAATACTAGTATAAAAGAAATACACAATAATATCTTTCGTACGACATTGCAAAAATGGTTATTTTCAGACTAAATTAAAGTGAAATAGATCATTATAATAAGCCATAATAAGTTAACTATGTTGTATAATAATAACTTTGCTATGTAACGCAGGAAGGAGCTAGTATTTTTGTTTTCCCCTCTCAGAAATGAATCTGAGTTATGAGTTTCCTTTATTACTTGAGGTAGCCAATAACTCATTCTATATTTTTCGTAAAAGAACCAAAAAATTTGAAAATCCAAAGCTTGACTCTATTATTAAAATATAACATAATTCAATTTTGCTTTCAGGAAAATATCAGTTTCTACCATGACTTGTTGACAAGGATCAAATTTCATTCTAGGATTTTCATTGGTTTTCAACATTTTGCATGTTATGCAATTTGATAGAAATTTTTCTAAATCTGATATCCGATGTTGCCGTATCACTGGCACTAGAAGCTATTAATTCATATAAAGTCCATCTTTAAGTGCTAAAGATCCCCTTCTGTTTAGTTTTCTATTATCCTTCTTCGTTTAATTTCCTACTTTGATTGACTAGCCTTTTATTTATGCTTGTTTTAGCATCAAACCGTTGGCAACTAACAACAAATATTACCTTTTCATAAATAGGGGTCAGTTGTTTGCAATGTCCGCACCACGGAGCGTAAAATTCCACAAGGACATCTTTGGTGTCATCAAGGACAACTTCACGAAAATTCTTGGCCACTAGAACCTTCACAGGTTTGCTATCCCAATCTTCAGGAATTTCTTCAGACAAGAGGTGAGGCTGGAATAAAAATGAAATGAATATTACACCAGCACCTGATAGTTTTTTTTTTAATGTATGTAAGAGAGGGGGAGAAGAGAAAGAAAAACCGCCTGAATAAGATCTAGCTAGAGTGGTCGTTTTTTTTCCCATAAGAAACAAGTTTTCAGCAAAATTTAGAAATAAGAGGGACCATCGACAATTATGGTAACTGACGTGTTTCAAACAAGTTTAAACAAAATAGGAGATATTTGGCAATTACATAGAAGTCACTAATAGACACGCGGTAGGGTTAATCGTCCAAAAAAATGAAACTAGTTTCTTAACTCGTCAGGAAAAATTCGGTTTAACGACTGAGGAACAAGAGACAGTGTAAGTCCAAGATCTTGCCCATACATGGCCGTATTAAGGGTGGGGGGTTACCGGTTCGGCCCTCTCGATATGTTTGTTCAACTCGTACAAAAGTAGTAAAAATACATGTAAATACATCTCCACAGGAAGATTTTTCTCTACCCCCCCCCCCCTGGACAAAAATCCTGGATACGACTACATACACAGCATTATTTATACTAACAGTAAAACGAATACAGGAATTTTTTTTTATGGAAGCTGAATCAGGATTTTACTCGCCCAATGGGCAAAAAACTAGCATTATCATGCCTTAAAATATAACTCGCTGAATTACAGCAGTTGAAGGGATAGGTTATTAATTCAAATTAATTACAAACATTTTAGCCTCATTCTGATGTTACAACTATTCTGTTCATCAGTTACTACAAAAATTAACTATAAATTGTCCCACCTTTAAGCCATCTAAAACCTAAACAGTTGCACACTCGTCCTCCACTAGACACTACCTCTTTAGATTCTATCATGACGCTCTGGCACCTCTTTTCAATATTTTTCTACCCAATCCTTCGTTATGTACATCTGGTACATCTTTTCAATATTTTTCTACCCAATCCTTCGTTTGGCCATATCTAGACTATCGAAGAACATAATTTTCACTTCCTCCATAGAACGTAAGCAAATTAAACTTGACTAAAGCAATTTAATGGGCAACATCAAGAAGATGAAGACCACACTACTTGTTCATACAAACAGAGGAAGAAAACCTTCACAAAATAAAAAAAAAACATAGTGAGATAAATTACAAAGAAAAGGATGAAAACTATCTGGAAGAAACACAAGAGAAAAAAAAACATCAACCATAATGTTTCACCATACAGCGAAAATCAATATCTGGAATTTTAAAAATATTTTACATAATATCGGTGTGAAATCCCTGAAATTTTAGTGTTTTTAGTTTGAAAAATGGTTAAGTCATTAAAAAATGAAAAAAAAAATCGTATATTTTAAACAAGTTTAGATCTTTCTGCAAGAGAAAGTCAAAGCAACATCATAATTCTGGCATGATGATCCGATAGATATGACACTAATGCAAAGAATGATGAGTCGTATCTCGTAAAAAGGAAGCATCTCGTATTTCCGGTACAAGTTACAGCTGCAGTTTCGTTGCAAAATCATTTGTTTTAGAGGGAACATACACCATGTACAAAAATACTTGTAGATACAACTAGTGTTATAAGTAGAACTAACTAGTTGTAACTAACTATAAGTAGAACGTTTTTGACGGTGTACTGTGTCACAAATTGATGAACAACTGCATTACCTTACTTTATCTTAACCCTTGAGCAAATTTTCAATCCCCCCCCCCCCCCAATCGGTAATCCTGAATGTTACATTTTTACATCCGTGTCTCAAGGTTACCAGACAGGGCTTTTACGAAAAGATATAACATCTCTGGCGAACTATTAAGCAAACAATATATAAATAAATAAAAAAGACAAATTTCCACGATTCATTCATAAAATTAATACTTGATTGAATGTAGCTTATCGCAGAACAGCAGCAGGTCTTATTTGACGCAACAAGTTAGTTTGTGATTATTAGTGCCAGCCATCTCAACCCAATTTCGATATTCCATGATTCATCCCCCAGCTGATTTCTATATCCCCATATTGTTTACATGATTTTTTTCTAATTTGCCCTTTATTTGATATATTGGCCTCCCCCCTCCCCCATGAATTCCTAAGCAAGTGTTTGATACAAACTCATCGTTATTCTAATTTTTTTTTTTCAGTATAAGTTCAGTCGCCATTTTCCTTAATTAGCTGGTTAATATTTAATTTAATTTCAAAACATTATGTTTTAATTTTAATAGTTGTTTGCATTACTATTTAAATTTCTCTTTCGTTTGTATATATACACACGTCTCAACATAACCCGGCCCTGTGAAATGGTGACCCGGAGCAGTAGACTCTCTGTCTATATACCGATGTATATATATATATATATACAGAAAGGTCTATAGATACCTTTCGTTTGTATATATACACAATTCGCAACATAAAACGTCCATTGGAAAAGGTGACCCGGAGCATTAGACACTCTGTAGATATACCGAGGTCTATAGATATATATACAGAAAGCTATATATATACCTTTAGTGTTTATATATACACACGTCGCAACCTAACACGTCCCTGTGAAAAGGGGAACAGGCGCATGTGACTCTCTGTCTATATCCCGATTTAAATATATATATATACAGAATGGTATATATATACCTTTCGTTTGTATATATACACAATTCGCAAAATAAAACGTCCATTGGAAAAGGTGAACAGGAGCATTAGACTCTCTGTATATATACCGAGGTATATATATATATATACAGACATTTATATATATACCTTACGTTTGTATATATACACAATTCGCAACATAACACGTCCCGGGGCAAAGGTGACCAGGAGCATTAGACTCTCGGTAGCATTAATTCTACATAAAAAAGCAAAGCCTTGTAAGAATAGGAAAAAAAAACAGACATTATTTCATTAATAATAAAGTTGGGGTCAATAACCCCCTATGGGGCTGGAAGTTGATTCAATAGGAACACTAAAATTATCACTGATTGCGCTACAATGTTTATATTATAATTCTGATTAACATACATAAAACGTTTTTTTTTATGGTTTTTATTTAACTCAATCTTCACCTTTTTCTTTAATAAAACGAACATTGATGAAAATTATTTTAACATCGATTTCGATACCCTTGGGGCAATGAAACCAATCCTTTGCGACGAAATTCTTAACTATTGGAATAAAAATATAACAGAAACGGGTAAAATTCTTTAATAAGACGGTGAATTAAACTTAATTAAACTGAATTTTTTTTACACTTTTTTAATATACTTTCAGGGACAATTTAATTTTAGAATTGTTCATTGATTTAATAATCAACGAGGACTGCAAAATATAATTTCCGTGAAGCGTTGCAGGGCATTCTGGGTTCTAATGACTTTATTTAAATTCTCTACTGAAACGCGTTAGCAAACACTAATGATCTCTGGACAATCTGGCATATTGAAATCAAAATCAGTGACGCATTTTCTTCTTGAAGTTTCCCTATTTTTTTCGGATTTGATCGACTTAATCTCTTAAAAAGTGAATTAAAATTTCAATAATGTCAAGTTTTGAGCTTTGCATCTCGGTAACTTAGAAAAGAAAAGTATATAAATATCTCGGATTTGATTAATCGATAATAGGTAGAACAACAGAGGTAGTATAGTTTTGCGCGTCATATCAGCCCCCTTTTAAAGTAATATGTACATACAGAAGAATGGGATATAAACCTAGTTTAAATTTTTTGAAAATCGCTATCTCCTAGAACAATCTTAGATTTAGAGCGGGGGGGGGGGAGGGGTTGTCCTGGCAGATTCAAAGGGAGGAGAGTGGACTCAGTCCCAATATACACGAACCTGTGGATGCCAAAATGAATTTGCAACAATTACGCAAATAAAAAGTATGAAATATCTCCTACTTTTTTTCTCAGGATTTTCATTGAAAAAAGTCCCCCCCTCCCTATTTACCCTAGATATAGAAAAAAATACACATTACCCATCTTCCTAAATTTTTCCCAGTGGATGCCACTGTCCACAACTCATATTAGAAAAAGAAAGAAAGAGAAACGGAGAAAGAAAGAGAGAAGACGCAAACAGACGGTTCTCACCTTTAGCTTATTATCGAGGAAAGCTTGGACGAAAGACTTCATGTTTTCCACGGTAAGCTCGGGGTTTTCAGGCTTAAATTTGGTCATATCCTCTTCAAGTTTAATGAGTCTCATTGTAGGTAATTCAGTTTTCTTTATGCCAAAAAATTCAATGATGCGCTGATGGTCTTCTTCCTCAGTATCAACGGTCACAAATAGTAGCTACAAAATACACATAAATTGAACCAATAACAGAATTTCATAGGCAAGACTGATTGAAACGTTAAAAAAGGAAAAAGAAGAAGACGAATGGCCAATAAACAGTATAAATGTTTCACCATCACGAATGGAAAAAACAGAAAATAGAAAAGAACTAAATATCGACAAATAGTGAAACCTTGTCTCTGATGATTGGTAATGACATTCCTTATCACGAAAATAAAATTTGTTCAATAATCCGCAATTCTCAATTTTCATCGACACAAAACCAAGGTCCAACTGTGCAGTTAAGGCAGAATTATCACCGCTACATTAATAGCGACTGACATATCGCATATTCCTTTCTTTTAAATAAGGTATTGGCTCTTTAATAGACTTATAACCAATTTGGTTCCAGAATCTAATTTCTTAGCATCGTCCCGATCAGTGAAAGAACATCTAGAGATGAAGCAGCATCTATATATAATATTTATTTTGTTTGAATACATAAAACTGATCATATTGCATTTTCAATGGATTTTTCGTTAATTCTTGGGATGTAAGAACCTCAAGTTTTAGCAGATCCAAACAATGTTAACATCACTTAGATGATCAATGCTCTATTTAGCTTCTTTTTTTTACCATCTGTCCGAAATGAAGAGAATAATTAGTTCTAAAGTCAACTTTCTGATAGTCGTTTTGTTATATTTGCTTTCTTTGAGAAAGACAATTGCAGATTTACCAGCCTTCAAATCAATTCAATAATTTAGCAAAATTTACATTTTGTGATTTTAGCCATCCCCTCTAAAGAAAAATCTTCGGATAGATTGCATCAAGCCTTGAACTTACCCTGCATATATGCAAGGGATTGTTTCTATTAGGGGATTTCTTTTCTTTTCATTCTATTTTACAGAAGACAAGTAAACTTTCAAATCCAAAATTAAAGTTGGAAAAAAGAAGAGAAGGAATTAAGAAGATATCATCACCTGATATAATATTAGATCTCTTAGGTCCCAGAGATTTTTTGCACTTCTTGTAAATCTTCCAGGTGTGACAATATTTATTTTTAAAAGGAGTTAGATAGAATTGACTAAAACAACAGATATTGCAAGGACAATAAAAATAACAGCTTTTTATAGAGCTGAAAATTCTTCGTCAAATTAAATGGAATCATTCTAAGTAAATATTCAGGGACTAATCACTTTGAGTTCCACACAATAACATTTCAACCAAATAATTCTTTAACAAAACACGAAGCTAGCTGCACAGAAAAAAATTATTGATTTTCCCCACAGCTGCAACGTCATAAATGGCTTTTTGAAGACCTCATTTAAAAGCTAATTTTTATATCTACTTTTTTTTTAATTCGTCTTGATAACACCGTCAGAAAGTGCCATATCCGGATTGGAAAGTCTAGGGAGTCTTAGAAGGGGGCCGTAGATAATTTCGAAGACCACACTGCCTTTCCATGACAACAAATAAAAGTTCAAATAGGGATAAAATCCTTTTAAACGACAGTGTTTCACAAACAGTGATAGAAATTCACAAAAATACCACATATTTCGGTCACATATGCAGTGACCGAAATATCTTGTATTTTTGTGAATAGTAACCGACAGTTTAAAACGTGCATTTAGAAAAACAAAAACTGTCAAATGAGAAAAATTTTCATTTGAAGCTGATTCTGAAATGGTAACTATCATTTCGTTTAATCTTCATAGTAAAGGTTTATTATGAAAAGAAATTTATAAGAACTGCAAAAAAAGCCTGAAACCCCTCGAAAATACTTTTACCTTAAGAGCTTGCGATTGCCTCTTCTTGTTTGTCTCTGTTTCAACACAGAAGAGAGTAAAAATTGGATTAAATCAATAGCACAAATATATTGAAATTTTATATCTTTTTTTAGACTTCACTTTCAATCTCGTGAATAAAGGCATTAAGTTGTAGCTAGCAATTATTAAATCTTGGCTTTTTTGCTCACTTTTGTTTTTCGTTTTTATTACACTTATTTTGCAAACTGATTTAAGTTCTCCTATATACCTTCTTATGAGAAGCTCCAAATTTTTAGTAATAATGCAGCTGAAAAATAGCAATAGTAGTACTATGAATTTTTACAAAATAGATTGACAACACATGCAAAATTCGTTTAATGTCCTTCAATTTCCTAAAATTTCTATACATTTCATAAAGGGCAGTATTTCAAAAACAACATAATTATTAATCTTCAACTCCTCAAAGACCCCGAGTGGACTCTTTTTTTGTAGATAAATTTGCAAATTTTATAGAGTAAGTTTAAGAGGGACGTGAAGTAAAACCTATATATGTATAATTCTCTGCCTTTTTGAAGAAAAAAAAACTCATTTGACTTCTTAAGTTTCACTGGCTTGAAATAAAAATTTATGTGTAAAGTTTACTGGGTATATTTTAAAAACCTAAAAAAAAGTAAATTAACCGAAACTTAACATATTATGTTATGTTATGATTATGTATGTATGTATGTATATATATATATATATATATATATATATATATATATATATATATACATACATACATATATATATATATATATATATATATATATATATATATATATATATATATATATATTTATATATTTCCGCTGGAGAAATTCCCAATGGGGGACTTTTCCACAGGATAAATTCTCCAAAGGGAATTTTCTGTGGGAACACATTTTTACTAGAGGCGGGGGTATTTGTGAGAAATATTTTCTACGGGGGGGGGGGGGGGGCTTTCCGACATAATTTTAAAAACAATCAGAAATTAAAGTCTTTTTCAAATAAGTGGGCTCAGAAAAAATTTTCAACCGGAATCAGTCCACAAGACATTTTCCAGAGGTAATTTTCAGCTATAATGGAATATATATATATATATATATAATTACTTGTCCCCTGAAGTCTCTGGCAAGCTGCTTTGCTGCTTCATACGCTTTCTGATATTGTTCGGATATCTTTGAGACAAAAATGAGAAGATGAGATTTAATTTCACCACCAAAGATTTTCGATGCTGTTTCATGATTGAATTCGACTACAAGTGGCAGAGATTCACCTTGAACAAAAGTTTTAACAGCATCTTCTGTCCATTCTCCATCAAAATTGACTCGTCCATCATCAAACTAAAAAAGAAAGAAAATGTTTTCAGCAAAAACAAAGACGTCAAGTTCAAATCCTTGAATAAAAAGTCTTAAGACAAAAAAATGGAGTTATTTCGTACTTTTTCATTTGTGGAATTATTGTAAATTCTTTCTTACATCGACAAATTCGTATGTATGTAAGAAACACCCCTCAATTTCAATCAACCAGCATACAACCCCTCCCCCCACCCTGTATCCAAGACTGCCCAAGGGGACTTAAAGTCATTTTCAGAAAATTCAAATGAAAACTATATTGCGTTACTTTGTGTGTAGATATTACTTACAAAAGTGGTTGATATGATGTACGAATTTCTATAGTGATTATTGTTCTAGCTATTATCAATTGATTCAGTCCGAAAAACTCCTAGACCTTACTTTTCCAATGTGTCTACATACAATTCTCAAGATTAAACATTATTGTAACTTTAATCAACCTCTTTAGAGACTAAGTCGATCAAATCTGTATAGGAAAAAAGCAAATAACTGAGAAAGTTCAAGAATAACGATACATCACTGAATTGGACTTAAATGTGCCAGATATCAACCAGAAAGGTTGTCCAGAGTTCACTAATCTTTGCTGATATATTTGAGCAGAGACACTGTGCTACAAATCTTTTTACAATTCAAATGTCAAAATCTGTTTAAACCCTTTTTATCGTCACCGAAGTTTATTCTTAGAGACTATCCTTAACAGGATCGACTTAAATCAATCACGGGTTTCGACGTATAAGTACAAAAACCAGACAAAAAGTAGACTTTATTGGTTTGACATTCGAAACTCAATCCACTGGGATTTGTCTTCTTTGCTTTAGTCATAATGTGTTTTTATTCAATGTCTCTCTATGCCAAAGCATTCCGAAGCAAATTACTTCGCAAAAGAAAAGAAATATCATTCAAATAGTAAGTGAATCTTTCTCAACAGAAACCATATTAAAATTTCATCAGTTATAAAACTTTTTTGAAATACAAGCATTAAGTTACCTGAATACATTTGAGACAAAATTCCATAAATTGTGTCAGGTCGGTTTTGAAGGTATAGCAGTTAGTTTGCGTAAATACAATACAATACAAAATATTATTTTCCTGAAAAAATTGGTCTCATGTCCATCTTTCGAATATAAGCATAAAAGTCGTGGCTGCATTGGCAGCTAAACCAGTTACACGTTAACTCGACATGGCTAAATCACAAAAAGAACTTGAAATGTGTTGTTTCGAGGAAGGTTGCGAACTGATTTGTCTGCAGTCCTGAAAAAAGTGCTACGTCTCGTTTTTTTCTTCAATGTATGTTGTCCAACACACTGTGGCTAGTATCCAATAAATAAAATTCTACAGTAGAACATTAGCTGTTCAAGCAAAAGTTATATTGAGCGTACGAGGGGATTAAATCCCCAAATTTACTAATCGTAGCAAGCGAAATGGGACGAGGGAGGAAAAAAGGCAGCTCGACTTAGTCTACTCTCTGAGGGTTGTCGCTCGAGTACTTGTAGATGGGACCAAAGGAAGAAAACGCTAACAAGTCTTTTTGTCGTTATGTCTACTGAAGGAAAATTCTTAAAATGCCTAAGCGAAAGTGTGACCATAGGCTTACACGTAGTTAGTAAAGACAATACAACACAGTTGAAATAACAAATTGATGACGGGAAAAGGCTTGAAAAGCAAATGAATAGAATTAAAGAACTTACATCAGAGTAAAAACAGAAATAGGACCATTTGAGCAAAGATGGTCATTTTTTGAGTCGAAAAGACTTGAGAAGCCAAGCTAGTTGATGAAAATTCATGTTACATTCTGATACCAAACTGGCTATACAGGACATAATATAAAAAGCAAAGAATGAAGAAAAATAAATAAGAAACCAAGCGAGATTATTTTCAGTCAGTTAATAAAACGAAAAAAACAAACAGACATTTCGGCAAAGACCTCCGCCAAACCATCCTCAGTGCAAAAGGGAAAAAATATAACCTTTTCTTGCTACCCGAACAATAGAATACGACTGACAAGAACAAACCAGGGGTGAAATATCACTCAAGAATTAGTGGTGATGGACTTTTTCCCTGGTGAATAATGCAGCCCGCCTACCTAAATGATTGCATTAAGACGATTAATTGTTTTTATTTTTTGAAAAGAGAAGGAATGTAAATTGAATCTCTTTGAATTAAATTGTCATAAATACGGTTTATGCATACATGTCAGGTATCTCTGTTTAAAACGAGGACTTTATGCATGCACTTTTTTTTCATTTCCTTCACTAAAAGATTGTGGTAAATAATTTGCTATATGAACTAAGATTGCCTTAGCAGAAAGAACTACATGATATGGGTAATTCAAAACCTTAAAGGGCTAGTAGAATCAACATTGCTATTTTTACTTTTGAACTTCGGGAATGTCTGTTAAAAGTTGATGTTCGTGTAGCCCTTCTCCCAGCTGTTAAATAGTTCTACCAACTTAAAATTTTACGCAGGAACAGGCTCTATACATACGACTACAAAGAATAGGGTCAAATCTGTCTTTCCCAAAATTGAAAGAAAAAACGTCCAATCTTGGATTAAGTTTTGAAGGAGGAGAAATGATTGTATAAATACAAAAAAAACGAATATAATCTGCCAACAGCCAACTGTTATTGGAAACATTTTTATCCTTTTTTTAAGCTCTGAACTGAACAAACAACGGAATCTTTGAAAACTTGGATAAATAATGGTTTAAACAGTAAAACTGAGTTACCTATGGCGTTTCCAAACATTTGAAGATACTGATATAGGCTTCATTGAACTTTGCTGAATAAGCTTGATAATTAGAGCGTGAAAGGAAGTTTGTAAATTTTAGATGCCTCACTCGTCTAATAGCTGTTTATTTCTAAAGATTGATGGTTTCATGCAGAGCTCCATAGGAGCCTCCTTGTTTTGCAATGTATAATGATTGCATACCTGAGGCGCTTTCTAACGCTTTCAGTACTACTGGCAAAATATTCGACAATGTTACTGAGGCTTCTAAACTAAAGTGCTATTATTATCTGTGAATATCCTCCTTTTATTGTTTCTGGTATATCTGAACAAGGACTGCTGGAAATACTGTCAGTAGACATGGCAAAAACTGATAAGTAGTAGTCGATCAACGAGTATAACCTCAGCTTTAGAAAATCAACCTTTGTGGAAGACTCGGTTTAAAAATTATCGTCCTTGGTAAAAGAAGTTAAACGTTGGCGACGAGCTTGTGATTCATGGGAATTCAGTAAAATATCTTGGAAAAGAAAGTTTTCTTTACCGTATGGATTTTTGGAACTTAAACAATGGGAAATATTTTGAGTTCTTCCATTGAAATCTGCCCATCCCATAGCACCAAAAGCCACAATTAATTTTTTTAATTTGCGACTCAATTTTTTCAAACAAAAGCAATTTCTTCTTTGAATGACATATGCCAAAGGGAACAAATAATTTTTTATTATTATTATTAGATTAAGTTGATAAACTAAACCTTCCCCCCTATTTTTACAGTACCTGTGTCCTGTACACGGTAAAATATTTACAGCACTTCATAAAAATGAATAGAAACCTCTATTTTTTACAAAGACCCAAAGACCTCCTTTGGCTAAAACAATAATCTTGCATTTTCATTTCATGTTCTTTTATGCTTAGTTGCATCACAGTAGTCTCATCGACACCCCTTTGCGATGTACTTGATTTACCAGAAAATTTTATGGTCTTAATATATAAATCGGTATTTTCCTTTACTCAAATCCGCAAAACCACTTAACATATGCCAGCTTAGAGAACATAGGAAAGTAATATGTACTGCAAGTACTTATGGATGAGAAGATAATTGTTCCACGTAAAAAATCACTTATTAGAATCTATGAAAAGCGATAACAAAAAAAAGACATTTCCCTCCATTACATAAACTTTCCTATTAAGTAGACAAATTCCCAAATTTCAAACAGGATTGTATTTAATCTTTGAGGAGGGCCTTTATTTAATCTTGCCCTCTTCCTGAAGGAGGGCAACACACAAAAAGCCTCTTTTGTACCCTAAATTCACGACTAAATTTCAACCGTTTTTTTGCAGCCAGCTCACTACTTCCACAGCTGTAAAAAGTCATTCGAAGAGGAAAAGGGCTTAGTTATGCAACTGATAGCTTGACCTTGCCAGAAATAGACAATGAATACATTAAGGTTTCCTTTCATTGACAATTCGTTGATGATTCTTCTTGACAATTATTTTCATTCTAACTTACAAAAATTAATTTCAGGAAGAGGCTTGAGCCCTCCCATCTCCAGAAAAAAAAAATTGCATATAAAATAACACGTTTTCATAACCTACTGACAAAAAACCGAAAATTAATTCCACAATGGCGACTTCAAGTACTTGGATATTATTATAAATAAGAATGTGGATGCAACGAAGATGCAAAATGTAGAATAAGCTACGGCGCAGTGCAGGATGTTTTTTCTAAACTGACGATGTTTCGGAAGAATAGGAAGATAAGTCTTAGAACCAATATTAAGATATTAGAAGCCACAGTAATCGCAATTGTTCAGAATGATACTGAAACGTGCAATTAAAAGTCCAGGTAGATATTTTAAATCTTTTTCAGAGAAATTGTCTAAGTGTAGTTGAGCGACTCTATGTCAAATAATAAGCTTTACGAAAAATGTGGCTCGTCTCATGTCTAGGGCTATAGTAAAATAAAGAGAAAGTGGCTAGGCCATGTTTTATTGATAAGAGATTTTTGGCAATCCAAAGGGAACAAAATGAAAAACATCAAGTCTTTACTAAGGTGACAATGAAAGATTTAAAGGAAGTGAGAACTCTATGCAAGGGAGTAGAGTGACGTTTTGAACAGAGTGGAGAAGAAGGGTGCGAAGATATGTTGGCCTCAGATGGGTTAGTGGTGTAATGACTTGTTAGTAGTAGTAGTAGAAGTGATAGTACTGAGGGGTGGATTTGTGTGCTTTTATGTATTATGTACCAAACAAAGAAATAAGCAGTATAATAATAATAATACAAAATAAACAATAAAATAAGGCAGATTCATTGCTTTTGAAAAAAGCACAGAAAAACAATTGATTTAAAAAAATATTGGAAACAATTGAACTTTAGCCATATCTTTAACAAACTTTTAAAAAAATTACCTTTTTGAAGAGGACAATAGCATCATCACTAACGTCATGATCTGCGTATACTTCTTCATCCGACGTAATACCAAACTTGACATCATCCAAACCAGCCGCTACAGAGAGGAATGTTTTGGCCTTTTCTGAGGATTGATCCTAAAAACAGAATACAAATCAGGATGCATATAAAGCGTCTGCTGCCTGCTGTACTGAAAAGGCCTCTAATCTGAAGCCACCATTGTGTACGTGTTAAAATACCTCTGAATTCAGGAGCAAATTAGTTTGTTATCCATACAAAGACAAGGTGAGAAATTCAATACATATTTCATTTTTGTTTCAATGTTTATTATATTGTATTGTTTATTTTATTTGAATTATACTTTGTGATGAAATGATAAAAAGAATACATTTTGTTTCATTGAATAGGTAGTAAAAGTACAAGTGGCATGCATTTTCATAAATTTTCTGTTTTTAAATACCTCTGAATTCAGGAGCAAATTAGTTTGTTATCCATACAAAGACAAGGTGAGAAATTCAATACATATTTCATTTTTGTTTCAATGTTTATTATATTGTATTGTTTATTTTATTTGAATTATACTTTGTGATGAAATGATAAAAAGAATACATTTTGTTTCATTGAATAGGTAGTAAAAGTACAAGTGGCATGCATTTTCATAAATTTTCTGTTTTTAGAGACCTATCCCATAAAAATTATGAGCTAAACTAAAACTAAAGTTATTTCACTATTACATGACTTTAATTTATCAAAACATGAAGTTAAAAAAATAGAAAAAATAGCAGTAAAACTTTTTTTTAGAGAAGAGCTATTTGAGTTGTTTTTACTGATGATGATATTTTCCATCGAAACAAGTTCCAAGAAAAACGTCTCTTCTATGCCTAAGCTCCACCTTCTTCAAAGTTTTCATTTATGGTTCATCAATCACTGTTTCCATGTAAAGCAAAACTGTTCAAAGATCAAAACACAGAGATCAGGCTACAAAACACCCTTTAAACATTCCAAAATACGTCTAGGGTGCTTTTCGTAGTTTGGATTTTTAGAGAGGACCCAAAAACATTTTTTCCTAATTCTAGAAAACCAGTGGCCCCCTTTACAACAGTGCTTTTCAAACTCTTGATGCTACAGCCCTATCCACAAAAAGTAGCTGTCAAAAACTTGGTTAGGTGTTTTATTATTACTCTAATACCAAAATGTAACTGAGCAAATTTAAACCCCATTCCCATCCTAAACCCTGTAAAACCATTTCGAGCCTAGGAAACAGAAAGTTGAAAAAAAAAATCAAGTCTAATGCATCTCACAGTATACCGAATTAAACAGCTCATTGTTTTCCTTTTTCTTCTGCTACCCAATTAATTGTCGAAGAGCCGCCATAGAGTTAAACCATATTCCCAACAAATTCTAATGAAATTAAACGTATCATTTTATGACCTCAAAACTTCAAGCAGAACTAAATAGCTCATTGTTTTGTTGTTGTTTTTTTCTTTTTAAGCTACTCAATAAATTTTCGAAAAATTCATGGAAAGTCACGGAAATCTAAATTAAATCCTTGGATACAATTATTCTTCATTTACACAGTTCGCTTTTCTTATTTGATACAAAATTTAAAAATTATGTCATTATTTTCGTTCCTTGTACACCGAGAAAATCTTTTAGCTGAACTACTCATTGGAAATCATGAATATTTCTTAATAAAAAAAAAAAAAAAATTAAAAACAAAATAGGGAATGTACCAAAATAAATATGATGAAAAACAAAAATATATGTAATAGACATTTTATAATTATAAATGGCCAATTGGCTAACAACTACAAACAGAATTCTTTATTCTGAATAAACTTGGTTAAAAACTGACCCAGCACATACGCAAGAAATTTTTTGGAGGGAATGAAGGGGGGGGGGCAAGAATTACAAAAAATTATAATAATTGGGTACTTGTCTATTATATAGAACACACTCGAGAAGTGAAGTTTAGTGACAATAAAATATTATGAAAACAGAACACATAATTAGCAAAATTGTGAAGGTTTGTGAATTATTAAATTGAGAGCTTCGGCATCGGCTGACCGCTTCAAAGACAAAGAAAAGTGCATTATTAACGCGATTCTTGACCTAGTTCATTTTAGTTCATTATTAATGCGATTCTTTAGGACACCAGTTAGTTTGCTTTCACTAATGATAGAATATAGTGTCTCACCATAGATGTTCAAGAATAGTTTCAGATTGTTGGAAGGTCTACAACACGACTGAGCTGGAACAAGCAGGTTTCGTTCATTTGAAAGTGAACCACAAAAATAATTTTGTCGACCCAGAAAATGGCGCCTCTATTCAAAAAGTAGAAAGAATGTGGGGTTCCACAAAGTGGAAGAACAAATGGCACTGAGGTACATGCCACCATCATTTATATTCATACTTAATAGAGTACATATGGCGGGCGGCAGTAAAGGCAGAAGGCCGAGTTCATTTTAAAGCGATTCTTGAGGACATTTCTGCGTTCTGGGAGCATATTTCCAAGTTGTAGTTTTCACAATTTTGCTAAAAAAGTATTTTATTTTCATCATTAGATTTGTACATGGTTTGGTTAGGTTAAAATAGGTTTGTTTAGGTTACGTATTTAATATATGCTATGCTTTACCCCCTCCCTCCCATAATTGGAATAACAAATGCCCTTAAATGTGAGGATTTCGGGAGGAGTCCAAGCCCAATTCCCCTTCCCCTGCGTTTGTCTTCGGATTTAACCTCCCCTTCTAGAATATGTTTTAAAGACAAGACTTTTAGAACTTTGGTCTTTCCAAAAGCAATAAGAATTATTCTTGGCCAACAAAAAACTAAACTTCATATCTCTGAAAAACAACACACCACCCTCACGGCCGTACCCAAGATTTTTTTTTGGGAGAGGGTTTTACTCAAAGATTTTTTTCGGGGGGGGGGGGGGAGCGTGGATTTACACGAGAAAAAACTAAAAAAAAAACGCATACAAAATTTGTTTATATCTATTTTTGTTACGTTTTTACGAGTCAAAAAACATTTCGGGAGGGGTTCAAACCTCCCTAGCCCCCCCCCCTCTGGGTACAGCCATGACTACCCTATACAACATATAAGATGAATATATTTTGCTAACTATAGATGTTAAATAACTATTTTAATTAGGTATTAATGCTTCTTATTAAAGTATTAACTTCGTAATTATAATTTATTTGCTAGTTTATTTAGTTTGGTTCTTATTTATTTTACTTTAACAAAAAGTATTTTTATTTTTTAACTAATAAAAAAAATAGAGTAACCCAAAGACCAAATATACTAAGTAAGACAAATCCTGTAACTAATCATAAAAAAGCAAAGACGCATAGTAACATAACAGCTAAACTGAACCAAAGAGTAACAATCTTAAGTTTCACAACAATCAAACATAATATCCAGTGAAAGTTATAGGCTTAGGCGGGGGAGAGGAGCCCCCCCACCCCAGTGTTTCTGACATCTGACGTTAAATTTATTTTATATTTTACACTGCTTTTAAGGTACTATGCCCCCCTCCAGATTATGAGGCCCAAAACCGCTACTAATCAGCTAATCCTGGGTGGGAGGCACTTGTGCCGAATCCTAACCCATTATGGGGTACCACCTCCATGTTGAAGATGGTAAGACCGTAATGAGGTGCGTGGCAGGTGGCACCGTTCCCCGTCTAATGATGCAAGGCAATGGATTTATGGGCTTTGTTGGGCTAACCACCCGGCAAAGCTTCTTTTACCTGGTTATGATTAACAACAAAAAGCCTCGGACCAAACAGCCATTTCGACGACGACGTGTAGCACGTCCACCGACCATCCAAACGGACCTGTTTACGGTAGCCCACTGCAATGTACGAGGTCTCAGATCTAAGTTTGACCAATTCCTACATTTAGTGAACTCGGTCAAGCCATCTATCATGTGCATCACTGAGACCAATCTAAACCAAGAAATTCAGAGCAGTGAAGTTGCCATACAGGGATACACGCTCCTCAGGCGGGATCGAGAACGTACTGACGGCGCTAAATAAGGAGGAGGAGGTGTCACTGTTTATATACAGAGCAATATACCTTATTCATGCCTGAACATACCAGATTCAGCAGGCGAAGAAGCTCTGTGTGTCAGAGTGACCCTCACAAATAAATCTGTGATTGCTGGTACCGTGTATAACTCTCCAGCTTACCAGATTACCAACTACCTTGAAACCTCCCTTGAATATATTCGGCGCAAGAACGCTAAGTCTGCCATTATCCTTCATAGAGACTTCAACGTCCATCATAGCGTGTGGCTTCGCAGCAAAATACTGATTGGGAAGGCTCGGACTTCTATGATCTATCTCTCTCTTACGGGCTGGAACAACTTGTCGATTTCGACACGCATCACGGCCCAAACGGATCATCTCGTCTTGACCTCTTCCTTACAGATCACCCTGATTCCTTTAAGGTAGACGCTCATGCTTTCACCAGTGACCACGTTGCCGTCGTTGCACGTGGAAACCTACGTATTCCGCCTCCAGTAAAGCATGAACGAACAATCTGGCTATACAAAAGAGGTGATTGAGACGGTTTGAGAAACACTCTTTTTTCTCAGCAGTGGAGAGCCTTCCTCCTGGAAGGCCCAGAGAAAGCTGCAGATAAGTACCAGCAGGCCATAGTTGACTCTGTCGAAAAGCATATCCCTTCAAAGTGGATCCAGGTGTCGAGTAAGGACAAATCTTGGTTCAACGCCCAGTGTAAGAAGACAATCCGAGCGAAGCAAAAGGCACACAAGCGATGGCTATTTTTGAAGAGCGAAGAGGACAGAATTGCATTCATAAATGCTCGCAAAGATGCAGTTCGAGTGATTTGGTAATCCCGGGTTCAGTATAAGGAGGAATTCTCCACCCAACTTCAACTTGCCTTGGCAAAGAGTTAGTGTAAAATTGTCACGGAGGCTTTATCGTCGTCCAAGGGGACCGCAATTCCTTCTCTCCAGAGTAACGGGACAGTGGTACAAGATCCCCACAGGCAAAGGCTGAAGCTCTTGCTAAGGCTTTTGCCGAATTCTCGAATCTAGGCGATGACGGTAGAGAAGTGCCAAAATTCTCCGACCGAACCGACACTGTCCTGGAACGCGTGAATTTTTCTGCTCCCAAGATCCTTCGCATTCTGCAACATCTGGATGTGACCAAAGCCACGGGTCCTGACAACATACCAAATGTTGTTCTCAAATCCTGCAGTGCCGAACTAGCTGGACCCTTGTCACTGCTTTTCCGGCTGTGCTTTTCCTCTGGAACCTTCCCACGAACATGGAAGTCTGCCCATGTTATACCTACTCTAAAGCCAGAAGGGGATCCAGCGAGCGTGTGCTTCAACTAGTCTGTTAGCCCTCTCTCCTGGGCTGGAAAAGTTTACGAGAGCGTCTTCAGTAAAAAACTTCTTCAGCGCCTGGAATCAGATCTTCTAGGCGATCGCCAATATGGATTCCGCCGGAAACGCTCAACATTAGACTGCCTAGTGGCCCAGTATCAGGAGTGGATAGAACTACTGGCAATGGGATACGACATCAGGCTACTATCCTTCGACACTGCGAAAGCTTTTGACAGAGTATGGCACCGTGGCCTGCTAAAGAAACTCTATGGGTATGGTGTTCGTGGATGTCTGTTAAAAGTGATTGAGAGTTTTTTTTCCGATCGTTCACTGCGGGTTGTTCTGGACGGGTTTATTTCCCGCGATTATTGAGTGAAACCAGGGGTACTCCAGTGCAGGGTCTTGCAACCCACGCCTTTCCTTATCTACATAAATGACACGGGAGACAACCTCGCAAACCCTCTGCATCTCTTTGCCGACGATACCGCGACACACTCAGCCGTCCCTAAACACGAAGACCCAACACAAGCCTCCCTTTCCCTACAGATAGATCTTTTAAAAATTGAAAAGTGGTCTGAGGCATGGATGATCAACTTCAATGCATCGAAATCAAAGGAGCTTCTAACTACCCGATCAAAGGTGCCACATGAACATCCCAGTTTCATCTTCAAAAATGAAGCTATAAAGAGAGTTAAAAAACTTAAAAAACGCGGCCTTGCCTTCAGCTCATTTTGCAAGAATCAGCATCGGCTGCTGTCTCAAAGAAAAGGGCCCATTAGCAAGTTCTCACAGGGGACAATCCACAGCCGAGAGCTAATGGGAATCCATGATTTGACTATAAACATTCGATTGAAACTTTACAACGAAAATTTTCGTCCCCTGTATCGCCAAGGTTTTCAATCTAAGTGGGTAGCTACACAGGAACTCACAAAGCGACCAAATTCCCCTAATGACCTTTTTTGCGTTGATTTTAGCGGTTTCTTAGCATGGATGATAGAGCATTTATTAAGAACTGTCCATTCCTGAACCTTAAAAAGGCAATTCTTCATTTAAACGAAAAAAAAAAAAAAAAAAAAAAATTTACACTTTCTTATAATGTAAGGTTCACTAAAACTGAATATCTCCGTCTCCAGCACAAAACTGGAAAAGTTAAACGGTTTTTCTAATACTTCTGGGAAAGTAAGAGTAGGTTATTAGTTTTCCATCGTTTATTTGGATTTCTTATCCAAGCTCTAAAAGTTACAGCAAGACCACCCAATCAACTCTACATCGTTTGGCCACACAAACTAAAAATTTTATAATTAACAAGACAGGGTGATCCTTTAAGGTATCGAATCCCATAAATATTTCTACTCAAATCCAGAACTTTCACGACATTTTTTGTTATTCTGACCCCCCCCCCTCTGCTAAAGAAACAACCCCTGATTTGGCCTAGGCAAGGTGCTACCATTATGTAAACCTTTTCTCATTTGCATTAACCCCCACCAAGTAGAAAGACAGCTGCCCCCTTACCATTGTTTGTAGGTAAATTTACACGAATCTTATTCTTGTTTCAGCCTTTTGACATATACAAAGCAAGGGCTCAAAAAGATACCAAACTTACCTTGAAGAAACCAATGACAGCTACTTCATTATCTTCAATGAATGATTTTGATTGGTCTCCATTTTTCAGATCAACAGCAGGTGGTCCAGTCTTCTTTAACAGCCAATTAACAATTTCCTCAGATGTTCTGCCACCTTAAAAGGATATTCAATTAGAAAACAATCCGTGTTTTACAATCAAAATATGAACAAGGTCGAATTTGGAAGTATAATGAATGCAGAAAAACTGGAGTTAATTTCTAGGCAGCAATATTTATTTATCAATTAATTTACTGAGTTGCTATAAAACATATGAAGGATGGGAGAATATGAAAAAAAAACAAGCGCTTACATTAATAATAATAATAAAAAAATCACAACATTTATTTGTAGTCTAACATTGAAAAAAAGAGAAAACAAATCAATTTTAGTTCAAAGAGCTAAATAAAACCATAGGTGACAAACTGTTCTATTTATATTTTGTTTACACAAAGTAAAAACACAAGGGACAGTACTTCAGATCTATCTCAGTGGGTTAATTCCTGTGAATGCAGTAACTTCAATAGTTGTTGGTTTTGTTAATAGCTACAATGTAAAGGAGTTCTTTATGACCAAATGATTAAACATTTAGGTAGCTGGAAGATTTACCTTTTCTAACTTGAATTGGCCTCTATTTTGCTTCTTTTAGTTTAGCTACTTTGCTTCAGGTGGTTTTTTCATTTATTGGTATTTCCTGACTTATAATATATATATATATATATATATATATATATATATATATATATATATATATATATATATATATATATATCATATATATATAGATATATATATATATATATATATATATATATATATATATATATATATATATATATATATATATATATATATATATATATATATATATATATATATATATATATATATATATATATATATATATATATATATATACTGTTGACTCTCGCTAACTTGAAATTCACAGACCGTGATTCTTCTTCGAGTTACGTATATATATTAAAATAAAAATATGTGTATACATACATGCCCATACACATTTGGCAAGAGGGCAAGGGGTGGGGGGGATAAAACCTGGCCAAATAGTACTTATTGACTTTCTCTGCAAAGATTGTTTAAGAAAAGAATGACCCCTCGTTAGGTGAGAATATCTGCCCGCCAAGCGCAATTTTTCGATCAGGAAATAAGAAAACTTGGTTGGGAATACATCTGATGAGTAAAAAGGGTGTTCAAGCAGTTCAGGCGGTAATTTAGGGGTTTTCGCAATGATAACTACAGAGGTGTGAGATGGTTCAATGCCTTGGTGAACCAGAATTTGTTTCTGCCTGTAAGCTGAATTCCCGTTGATTCAGTCTTCAGCTAAAAGAGTAATGATGTGTGGTATGTTCCTTTATTTCCCTCTTTGCAGCTGCAGACCTTGTTTCGCTCCGGAGTGAGAATTAAGGTAATTAAGGTAACTCAACGAATATCCCAAAAAATAACTCTCATCACTTTCTCAGCTGACAAAAGTTTTTCTTTTTATGAGCTGATTACCGCTTTGCTTTCAATTGTTTTGACTGTATTTTTATTAGAAACACACAATGGCGTTTTATTCTCATCTCCAGTAAATAATCAGTGCCAAAACTCCGCAAGCTTCACGGCTCCATCACAAGTGATGATTTGCTGCTAATCCTGGCTATTATCTCACTTTATTTTCGAGGAATTTGTTATACCTTCTCTTGAACACCAGAAGGGAAAGATTTCCAGGATTACCTCCACTGGGAGGGCATTCAACGTAGTGACGGATCATTGGGCATAACTCGTTTTCAAGTATTCCTGGTGGGGTGTACCCTGCACAAGGTAGTCCGACCAGCTGTACTTTGGCAAGTTGATTGCAAAAGCTCTGCTCTGCCTTGAACGAGTTTTAACAACTCCTCTGATGAAGGACAATACAAGCATTTGTAAAACACCAGCATACATGTCACGTCAAAAAGATCCTGGATTGACTGCAGGGGTATGGCATCGAGTTACTGGAAGATGTCGTGCAGACTGCTCGATTTTGGACACGTTGAATAGGAGCCTAGCTGGACATGTTGAATAGTGTGTCTAGCTGGAGCACTAGCAAAGAGGACGTGTACACTCAATGAATGGTCCGAATGCATTACGTTGTGTCAAAGCGAAATCGTCAGGTAGGAGGCTTTTGCATTTTAGGATTGCTCCTAGCCTCCTGGAGCAGGAGGATCTCACTTTGCTTAGGTGTTCAGCCCATGTGAGATTTTATGAGAAAAAGGCATAGTGAACTGACTCTCCTTTAAACAAGAAAACATGGTGAGCATTCATATTTTACGCTTTCGAAATTAAGAGTTCTTTCGTTTTTGATGCATTGAAACTCACAAGCCACACATCAGCCCACAGCCAACAACTCTTTTTTTTCGAATCAGTCTGAAGCTCTTTATAAGGTTTGCTGGGATATTTGTCTTTTGAATTGTTATTTGAAATGAAGTCATCAAAGACAACACGTTAAGAACGTTGATGAAAGAAGTTAAGGAAGTCACGAGTACAAAAGGTTGTCATGTTATAATTGCAAAACTCAGATTAAATAATTTTCAATGCCATTAGATGATGGTTTACTCAACAAAGATTCTAATCCTGATTCCAGCTTGTTGTTTCAATACTAACAAATGTTCTGATTCCAGCGGCACTTATCTTTTCAATGGTATTATAATCTATAAATGATGTTTATTAGGTTAACAGCTAGAGATTCCGAATCGTCTTCTGTACCAGTCATGGGCAAGTCTCAGCTACCCCCTATTGAAAAATATAACTAGATTCAACTTATGACACTTGTGATAGTGGAACATATCTTGAGAGTTCAGAAAGGCTGGTATAAGAAACATTTACCTTCGGACGCTTTTGCATACTTTTTTCTGCCTTAGAAAGCTTTGTGATCTGCTAAAGAGACCCATCATCTGATTCATTTGATCTGATAATATGATAATTTGTATTCCAATAAGGGTATTTTAATACAACAATACTTCTTAAATCTAATGATTTACTTAATAGATCCCTACAATAAGGAAATCTATCAGTTTATTTAATAAAAAGAAATACAATTATTGGCCCTTCAGCCTCAGAAGGATATACCAAAACATTCTATCAGTTCAAACACTTCAGAATATGAGAGCCTGTTCCCAAAGGCTTATGTCTGGTGTTAACTATATAAAGATGAAAAAAATAAAAATCAGAATATTAAGCTGATAGAATAATTCCATTTATTAGTAATGTATAAAATCTCATTAGATTTTACAAATGATGAAAATAAAACTTAAACCCAAATTAAAAATTCCCCTGTTGGTATAAGGATAGAAATAAGGATAAAGAATAGTAGATTCCCAATTTCTATCATAGTATATCTTTTTCTAAAATATCAAGGACAAAACTTTCATATTAATTCCTTATTCTCTTCTATAGTTGGCTTATCATTATCAGAATGCTTCTACATTAAAAAAAAAAATTACCCATGAAAAAAATATTTGAGCATACCTGAATAAAGATATTAACCTAACTTTTTTGATGCATTGGAAAAAGAGATGTTTCTTTTCAAAGCAAAATAAGTTCTTTTTCTTTTCAAAATACCTTACAAAAAAAAAAAAATTCAGCTCAAATTCACATCATGTTGATCACCAAATGCAACTGTTCCAACTGAATTTTAAGGAGTAATACTAATAAATAAAAGCAAACCAACAAAAATGGGTATAGTCAAGAAATAGCACTTGTTCTCTTATTATTCAATAAACCTTTTTCATAATAATGTTTCAATTAAGCACTTCTGCAGCATTCAAACTGGTCCATATGAATTTGACCATCTGGTTATGAACCAACAGCTTTATTTGAAAAAAGTAAAAAAAGGTGAGGCGTTTTTTCTTAAACAAAAAGGTGAATTACACACTGAATTGCTCCAAAAATTGGGATATTAACTCAATTCTCAATACAATTACAATCCTTTGAAAAACCTAAATTAAAGCAATTGTTGGTTTTAATATGATGTCCTGCCAAAAATCACCCTTATCATGCCCATTGAAAGGGGTCTGAATGTTAAAGCAAATGGCAAGTTTTTTACAAGATGCACCATTAAAAAAGCAAGAATGATAGAAACCTGTATATTCTGAAGGTTTTCCATTTCTAAAGAACTTCAATGTTGGATATCCTCGAATACCATGCTCTTCAGCAAGGTCTTGTTCTTCAGTGGCATCTACTTTAGCCAGTTTGATTGGTGAGCCATCAGATGCTAGTTTCTGTGCAGCTTTAGCATATTCTGGTGCAAGGGATTTGCAGTGACCACACCATGGGGCATCTGGTTTATGAAAAAATATATAAGAGTTTACTAATCAAAAATGAACTACTATAAAAATACACTTTAAAAAACAAGCTGAATTGTAGAAGTGGTACAATAGTTTTTTTTTTCAAATATAAAATAAAATAAAAATCAACAAGCAGCATAACAAAAGATATGCTTGTGAGGATGTGCTTCTAAATAAGGACAATGCCAAACAAATTAAAGAAAATAAAAATTGAAGCAGCACACCTACACAAGGTTAAGCTTATATGCAACCAAACACATACATGTACTTAATCATTGTGTTGGAATTGTTAAAAAAGATAAATTTACCACAGGAATGAAGCTTGAATTAATTTATTCAAATGTGATCTGGTTTACTTTATTATCAAAAACTATGATTCAATCATATCTTACTATTATTAAATATCAAATCCCAAGCAAAAAAGAATTTTTTTTTGATTTGATGGGATAGTCAAAGGAAATCCAGATAAAGATAAAAAGACTCATATCTAATTTTCTTTTTAATATCACTATTCTTCTAACACCTGCTGAGGCATAGAGATTGTATTCATCCAATACAATCCTGCCAAAACAGTTGACTTGTAACACTGATGCAAAGCCTACTGAGGGTGTGAAAAGAGCATGTGTTAAACCCAAAAAAGGATGCGACAAGTGTTTGGTGTGAGACAGACCTAAATGATGACTCCTTGGCAATTTTTTGTGATGGATGTAGAATGTGGATATGTATTGACTGTATGGATATGACTGAACCTGAGTATATATTAATCACAAAAATCTCTTGATGGGTTGAAGTTTGCATAGTGTCTGATTTACAAACACTCTTACAACTCTAAGCAGTTTGAACCACAATCCAAGCATCAAGAGTATTCTCAAAACTACAATGAACATTATGAAGAGAGACATCAGAGAGACAGGCCATTATCCAAGATATTGTGCCATCATCTGTAAACAACCTTGAAACTATGCTCAAAGATGAGAATTCAAAGCCAATTAACAGTATCAGAACATAGATGTCTGCTCTTGAACATCAAGTTGCTAATAAATGCTTGATTTCTGATGTGTATACTGAAATTCAGAACCTTGTGCTACAAAAGACTGCCAGTATGAAAAATGGTTTTGCTCAACATCTAGATTGTGAGGACAGGTGCCTTCTTGTTGAAGAGTAGGATAGGCAATGTTGAGCTCAGAACATAGTTGGATATGGTATCCCATCATAACCAGACAAACAGCTATACATCCAGTCATACCTCAGCCAAAAATATAAATTCCAAGAAATTCAAATAACAAATGTGAAGTCTTCACATCCCTGCAAATTCACAGTCTGTAAAAGCGCACCTGCTACCTATCCACTTCTCTGTTCCTAGTGTAGACATCAAAACAATGATCATCAACTGTTCGTGTGAACTGTATGAAGATATTAAGTTTTGCAGTGATTCATCAAAGGCCAAGCATGATAAATGTAAAGCTCTTGTAGATGCATTAAAAAGGTAAACAAACTCTGGTGAAACACTGGCAAACAAATTTTGGTCATCATTTTCAAAGGTCAAATTGTGACAAAAAAGTTGCTGCTCATCATTGTTGGAAAGCTCCAAAGCCAGCTCTAATCCAGCCATAATGGAGATATAACAGTTGTCCCTCACTTCCTGTAAATAGCAAACTTCTTGCAGTTATTTTCTTTGTTTTGTAGAACTTAATGCCTACAGAAGTCATCATGGAGCATTACAAGGATGAAAAATTCTTAAATTCACTCTAAGCTGCGATTAAGGTATAGTATTGGAAGGATGCTTACATCACACCTGTTCACAAGGGAGGAGGAGCAATAGAGATGAAGCCAACAATTATTGACCAATTAGTCTTACATCAGCAATTGAGGAAATTTCTTAAAGGCTAAATGCTAACAGACTACTATCTCCTAGCCAGCATAGACTTTGTCTCAATCAGTTGATACTAGCCTCATTAATGTACACAAGTATTCACAGAACTTATATATGAGGGATCTCCAGTACTACTACTACTGCTAACAACTCACTGTAGCATCAAGCTGCCTGGCCAACGCAGCTACACATGCTCCTGCTCCATCCCTATCTATTCAAACCCTCCCTCTTTACACCCTCACAGGAAGTTCCTGTTTCTTTTAAATCTTTCTTTATGATATTCTCCCACCCAAACCATGGAAACCTGCTTTTGCATTTAGCCCCTTTACAGTTGGCCAAAAAGGACAATCTTTGGCAATCTGTCCCCTGTCATCAGCAAAATGTGCCCTACCTATCTCCTCCTTTCTCTCATTATAGCCCTAGAAAGCAGAAGTGAACCAAACTTTTTGTACAGCCTACTGTTAGAAATACAGTCAGTCAGCTGTGTACCTAGAAAAATCTGTAGGCAATTTCTCTGGAAAACATATAGCAAACCTTCATCTGCTTTTTAAGCGCCCATGCTTCAGAGCCATATTTGACCACTGTAACTTCCAAAATTCTAATCTTGGCATTGCATATAAGCTATGGTAAAAGATCCCTTTTTGGGAAAGACCACTTTTCTCTGCATTCTGGAAAAATAGAGATGGGTTTTCAGAGTGCCCCTATTTTACTACAGCATGACACAATGTGAGTTTAATAACAAGGTCCTGTCTACTTGGTAAAATTTTTCATCATAAATTCAAAATGTGGTCTCTGTTTTAACCAGCAATTGAAAAGAAAAAATTATATTTAATATTTGTGATTTACAGAATAAATATCAAACAATAAAAGTTACATTTTAGACTCAGAAGACGATCAGCTTTCTGTTAATATGTGAATAAAACTAAAATACTGAAAGAATATATACACCAAAATAGGATAATTGGTATTTCCAAAAAGAGGTTCTTCTAGGTAGGTTAGGCTAAGTCAATAAACTAAGGTAAAAGACCTCTTTTTGGGAAAGGCCACTTTTCTTCTGCATTCTGGAAAATAGAGACAGGTTTTTTGACAGCCCTTTGGCTATCTTGGAAAGGGGTTAGGTTAGGAAAATGAAACTTTCAGGGATGGGTCCACAGGCTAAAAAATATCCCAGAAAGGTAATTCGAAGTTCCTAGCTCCAATCGGTCTCCCTTTAAAGGTTCCCCAAATTTGCCTACGTCACAGGTGCCTACCTATTGAAATTTTGACAAAACAACATTTTACCTTAATTTTCAGTTATCGGTTTCTTTTTCTATGGCTTTAGTTCTAAAAATGTAATTCCTGATATTTGAGTAAAGTTTTAAGCCAAATCAATGTTTTTTTTTCAAAATTTTGGAAATGTATTTGCATATCTTTAAAACCTTATAAATTTGGATTGAGCAAAGTTGTGAAGCTGAAAACAATTTTGTTGTACTTTATTTAAGCAGAAGATCTATTTTGCAAGGTTTTACTTTTATAGGACACATATTTTTAAAGGTCTTCAAAGGTTAGGACCCTCTAAAGGGAGAAGGAGTGAAGGTAGGTACTTCAAAATATCTTCCCATGGCATATTTTAGCCTGTAGACCTATCCCTGAAAGTTTCGTTTTCCTAACATAACCCCTTTCCAAGATAGCCAAAAGTAGCTAAAGTAGAATTTTACCTAAAACACAAAGATTTAAAAAGGTAAATTTCTAGGTGGCACTATAATTTAGCTAGAATGAAAGTGATAACATCATTTGATGCCTTTTTTTATGCTCTTTCATAATACAATAATTGCTTCTGTTGCAAATTGCATCTTGAGCCCTTAAAGGGGCCCCAAGGGTATTTCATTTTTGCAACTGCACAAAGAAGTTATAACTTAACTTACAAAATACTTGATTTTTAATTCAAACTGTTTTCCTATTGTTTCAGGTTTTTCAAATGCCATCAACAAAATAGCACTGAATTTTGCAATTTGAAACTTTGCTGTTGACAATTCAGGATATATTCCAATTCAGGGTATTTCATGGTAAATTTGCAGTGGGCCATATTATTTAGCTAGGATGAAATTCAAAACATCATTTGATACTTTTTTACGCTCTTTCATTATTCATATAAAATACCTTTGGGACCCCTTTAAGGGTTCAAGATCCGATTTGCAACAAAAGCAATTATTATATTATGAAAGAGCATAAAAAAGGCATCAAATGATGTTTTCACTTTCATCCTAGCTAAATTATAGCGCTGCCTAGAAATTTACCTTTTAAAGTTCAGGACCCTCTAGAGCAGGTGGCCAATCTGCAGCCTGCATGCAGCCCACTGTAAGTATTTTTTTTAGCCCATAAGATTCATCACACTTTTATATTCTGCAATTCTCATGATGTGCACACATCTTGGAACATCACAGATTTGATGTTTTACTCTTGACAATGTTGTTTATTGATGTATATAGCCCAAGTATTATATTATTATGTTGTATAGCCCAAGTTTTATCATCAATGTATCATGTTATGCAAGTAGTGATAAAAACAGTGAATTATTACACAGTGAATAATTAATTGGAATATGGCCACAAATGAATGACTTCAAATGAAAAATACTTCAAGTTTTAGTAATTTCAACCTATTTAATACAAGGCAGGCATGGGTAACATACTAGTCTGCTCAGTTTTCTTTCTAACCTTATAATACTTTCCCCCATGCTTTCATGATTATAGTATCTATTATTGTGTTGCTTTTCCATTCTGAAGGGTTATTTTCTAAGACTCAACTTAAACTTTTTTGTATAATGATCAATGGTCGACATTTGATCAGCACTTGCGCATTGACAATTCAAGGATCTTCTGAAAGAATAGATTCTGAATACAGTGACATTGTGAACTTTATTTAAGTCAGATGGTTAAATTGTGGATGATATTAACATCAATTTTATCAGTTAAGAGAAGAAATTGATTTGTTTATGAATGAAAAACAACAAAAAATTAATGACAAAAAGATATGCGCCAGAATAAAGACATGATGAGTGGTTGTCAGATTTATGCATTTTAGTGGATATTGTCAACCAACTCAATGAATTAAATATATCATTGCAAGGAAAAGATAACCTCATAGTTAATACATTTAATCACAACAGAGCATTTCAGAAGAAATTGTTGTTATTTGAATTGAAATTGAAAATTAATAATGCTCACCACTTTCTATTGTTGAAAAAATTTATGATATCAACATGTAACAATTATACCAAATATGCAAAAGAAATAAAAAAAAACTTGCAGATGCTTTTGAAAGCTAATTCAATAGTTTAGAGCTGGAAAAAATAATAAACCAAAATTTTTGAAATATATTCATCTCCTTTTCATGTTGAAATTGAGTCTGTCCCAGAATATTTCCAAATGGACCTGATTGACATACATTGCAATAATGTATGCAATGTATTTTATTTTCAAATTATGCAATAATTAGAAAAGAAAATTATCCAATTTAAGAAATTTGGCACAAAAAGTTGAAAGCACTTTTGGTTAAACCTCCACCTGCAAATTGTTTTTTTTTTTTTTTTAATATTAAATTGACCATGCAAAAAACATGCTCAAATATAATGGATGCTAACCTGCAACACCAATTGCAATGTGCAAATACCCAAATTGAGATTGACTTGCAAAAGGTAGGCTAAGTGAAAAAGTTGAGAAGTAAATATTGAACTAGTGAAATAAATATTTTTCTATGATTTTATTTTGTTATTTTTTATTGTTAGTATTATATATTTTTTACAATGTGCATTTGATATCATTTTTATCATTATATTATCTATGTTTATATAGCAAACATAATTAATAAATTTCATTATTTTTCAATTTGTCACTCCAAAAAATATCTATAATAGGTCTAAACCTAATATGGGTATATACAATTTTATTTGGGGCCTGTGGAGTTATGATACATTCCCAAACTGGCCCACAAGATAACTTGGGTTGGCCACTCTTGCTCTAGATGGAGAAGAAGTGGAGGTAGGTACTTCCCAGGACATACTTTAGCATGTAGACCCATCCCTGAAATTTTCATTGATAAATTTTTTACAGTTCATATTATTGACTTACAAATAAAGTGAACAAACCACTTGACGCCTTTTTTCATGCTCTTTACAAATATAATAATTGCCAAAAATAAAACATTTTCCTACCATTTCAAGTTTTTTGAATGCCGTTGACAAAAATAGCACTGAATTTTGTATTTCAAAACTTTGCTGTTGACCATTCAAGGTATATTCCAATTCAGGGTATATATTTACACATTAGGGAGGGTGGGGTGGGTAGATTTGAATTTGCAATAGAAGTGATTAGCATATTATATTTGTAAAAAGCATAAAAAAGGTATCAAGTGGTATGTTCACTTTATTTGTAGTCAATAATATGAACTGCAAAAAATTTACCAAGCTAAACTGGAATTTACTAGGTTTGAGTTTTACAAAATTTGGTAAAATTCTACTTTGGCTATCTTGGAAAGAGGTTAGGTTAGGAAAATGAAACTTTCAGGGATGAGTCTACAGACTAAAGTATGGGTAAATTTTTTACCAAATCATATTATTGAGTCACAAATAAAGTGAATATACCACTCAATGCCTTTTTTTATGCTCTTTATGAACATAATAATCATTTCTATCAGAAATTCAAATTTAAGCCCTTTTTGAGCTCTTGAAAATGACAAAAATATAAAAACCTAACCAACCTGATAATTTCAATTCAATTTGAATTTAAAATTGAATTTTAGTACTGTACTTCTATCAGATTTATTATTTTCAATGTTTCATTGCATTCTTGAACATTTGGCATTAAGGAAGAAGAAAATGGCATAATTTATTATGCCATTTTTTATGGCATAAAATTGCAAAATTTATTGTTACAATTTTCATTTATCTAACTTAATCATGGAAAGTGAGTGCTTGTGGATTAAAAAAAAGATTTATTATGAAACAGTATGTTTAAAACAGATGTTTTAAGCCTTTTTATACCCTATATGTTTTTATATTCTTGTCATTTTGAAATTTACCAAAGTAAGTCCCAGGAAGGTATTGAAGTGCCTACCTCCACTCCTTCTGCCTCTAGAGGGTCCTGAAATTTGCCTACATGTGAAATTTTGACAGAAGAATATTTTACTTTAGTTTTCAGTTTCTTTTTCTCTGGCTTTAGTTCATAAGAACAACAACTCAACAGCAACTGGTTATGTGAAATTTGAAAACAGGAATATATACTTAATTAATGAGACAAAAACATTTTCTTACATATTGTGACATTTTCTACTTAATATTACCTTTATTGTCAATTTAAGTGATCCACCTTTGTGTTTTGTTCAACTTACCTGGACTTTGAAGTAAGTGAATTTTTGTTTCAAACCCCTTGGGAATTTTAATTCCTTTGTTTCCTTTTGCTTACATTTTCTTCTTCTTCTTCTATTTAACAGCAGGCGGGCTTTTCAGTAAAACTATTTAGCCCTTTTCCTTCTGCTTCACTCTGTGGGCTACAGAGCTACTGGCTTGATTGCCTCGTATTTATTAGATATATTCAGATATCTTTCAGCAGATCTTTCGACTCTAGGAGTTCAAATATAAGATGATAGATGTCGATTTCTATGCTCTGTGTGCAGGTATAGTTGGCTAGGCTCTTGACTGATAGTGGGATTTTGTGGTGTTTGAAGTATTTTAACAGTTTAGAAAGCAAGGTATGTTTTGCAGACGTCAGCATATTACATTCAAATAGGCAATGGTCAATTGTTTCATTATTCATATTACAATGCCTGCAAAGAGGGGACAGGGGAATTGAACCACTTGAATTAGAAATCTTATATGAGAATGCAAGGAAATTTAGTCCATTTGTTCCAGAACGAATTCTATGATAAATTTTAGAAAGATACTTATTGGGAAAGGGGGAAAGGATAGGATTAATCTTATTAAAATTAATATCTGATAGCCTCCATCGGTAAATATCTCTAATTGGGATTGGTCTCCCACTTGGCCGGTCAATATTTATAGCATTTTTTGCTATTTCATCAAGCTGACGATTACCACTTATGCCAGACTGGCTAGGAATGTACTGAAAGTAAGTCTTTATGCCACTTGAAGCAAGATCATCAATAATACTGAGACAATGATAAGTGTCAATGTCCAACTTATATTGAGGAGCTGAGGCCAGCAACTCAAGGCTTGATAAAGAGTCGGAATAGATGATAATATTATTCAATTTTTCAATCAAAGGTTGGTTTTGCTTAAGGTGTTCTAATTCCATGATTATGGAATTTAATTCAGCAGACATTATAGATAAATTATTAAATAATCTCTCGCCCATTGCAATTTTCAGGTGAGGAAGGAAAACACCACTTGCAACCTTCTCATTCATTTTTGACCCATCAACAAACATTTGGAAGTGATTTTTATAGGTATTTGTATTAAGTTCTGCAAATTTTTTCTGAACAAAAGCAATGGGGGTTAAATCTTTATTCCATTTTGAAAATTCAGTATTTATTATGGGAAATGACCACTTCCATGGAGGGGATTGGGGGAAAGTAGGTGCAATAGACTTTGCTGGTACAGGAAACTTCTTTTGAATATTGGCATACTCATCTGCAATACCTCTAGACATGGCTGGATTTCTTAACCAATTATGTAATGTGTGTGAGCTATTTGATTCAATTTTTGTAAGATGTTTTGTCAAGAGAAAGCTACGTCTCTCTCTTATTGTTGTTAATCCACTCTCCATAAGCAGAAACTTGGTGCTTGTGGGTTTCCTAAGACCAAATATGAGACGTATTATATCATTTTGTGTTGTTTCAATTTTTTGCATCTGGGTCTTTGCACATGCACCATAGACAATGAGCCCATAGTCAATATGGGGTCTTATATGTGATTTATAAAACTGGAGTAAGGTTTTCTCCTTACAACCCCAGGGTGTGGAAAGAAGTCTTTTTAGTATATTTGCTTTTCTATAACTTTTTTTTATTGTGTTTGAAATGTGGAGGTGGAAATTAAGTTTTTGGTAAACAAAACCCAAGTGTATCTTCTTCTTCTTCTATTTCACAGCAGGTGGGCTTTTCAGTTGATACTATTTAGCCCTTTTCCTTTTGCTTCACTCTGTGGGCTACAGAGCTACTGGCTTGGTTGTCTCTTATTTATCTGTTATCTTCTTCTATTTAACAGCAGGTAGGCTTTTCAGTGATACTATTTAGCTCTTTTCCTTCACTCTGTGGGCTACAGAGCTACTGGCTTGATTGCCTCATGATTATTAGATATTTTCAGATATCTTTCAGTAGATCTTTCAACTCTAGGAGTTCAATTATGATTTGATAGATGTTGATTTCTATGCTCTGTGTGCAGGTATAGTTGGCTCTGTTATCTGTTATAAATAAAACCATATGTGTATCTGTTTCTTCTGAATAAGTGAAGTTACATAGTTGCCAATTATGACATTGTTGCCAAATTTAGCGAATTGTTGTATTTCAACACCACCATAGATCAGTGATTCAGCCACTTTTTGTGCATTTTCAGTGATATATTTCAGGCTGCATTTTTTGGAGATAGCTTGTACAGAGGTGAGCAACAACGAACATTCAAGAGGTTGTACAGTACTAGCAGGATTTTATATCCTTAAATTACTGGGATAGCGTGATTCATGTGTTGCACTTCCCAGGAGTCTCATCTAATGTTAAATCTTTAAAGCTTGTAACACTGGTGTTGCCAAATTTTCTTGGTGAGCTAGCTCTGATGGTAACAGCTTGCTTTATTGCAGAGAACTGAAAATTGAGAAAATATTGACATTACCCATCTTGTCTGTTGTTTAGAATGCCGCCCAAAACCAACAATAAGAGAATCTGGGTAAGTCCTAAAAAGAACAAGGATGAATGTGGGAGCTGTCAGGTACAACTTGATGAAAAGTCTTCAGCCTTATCATGTGACAGTTGCGACAAATGTTTATGCACAGAGTGCATTGGAATCTCACAGTCTGAATATGTTCTGTTTTGAAAAATGACTGATAGACTCATTTGTGAATGGTTTTGCCAAATTTGTAAGGTTAGCGGAAACACTAGTCTAGGCTCAGACACAACCCAAAATCTTATTGAATCAATTATCTCTAAAGCTGTAACTGCTTCGCTTAATCAGTTCCAAGTAGATCTAAAGCAAGAACTAGGAAACACCAATAGTAAGATCTGAAAGTTAGAAAGTGATGTTGCGAATAAATTTTCCCTAACTGAGGTGGAAACTAAAATAGAAGACATAGTTAAAAGTAAGCTGAGCCAGTCTCATGGTGACAGAGAAAGACAGAAACGTCTGCTTAACATTGTGGCATATGGAATACCAGAATTGTGTGATGAGGCTGCTGACATCCAAATGTTTATTCACAACCATCTTGCGCAATCATACAACCTGCCATCTGTCAAGGTCCTGAAACCACAGCAACTTGGAAACAATTCTCCAAAACCAAGTGACCACCCTAGGCCTGTTCTTTTCCTCACAGACAGCTACAAGGCTAAAAAGGAGATTTTAACTAAATCAAGAGAGCTGAAGGGAAACATGCAGTTTCACTTTGATTGCGCAAAGGCAGAAAGAGAAAAGCAAAAACTCTATCAGGCTTCAAAAAATGGGAGAGTAATGGAGCATTGACTCCATTATCCACTGAAACAAGCCAAACTGTAAATAGTTTGTTTTCTAGTAGTATTAGCATTGATGATGATATCAGTGATGCTTTTTATTCTTGCTCAAGCTCAACAAATACAAGTTATAAAAGTTTACTGAAAGCAATACACAATAACAACCCAGTCAATGGAGAGAAAGTGTTGAAACTGTTTTACAAAAACATTGGTACATTAATAAACAAGCTTCCAGAACTGAAATTGGTAGCCACCACTGAAGATTATGATATACTGTGTATTTGTGAACTGACCCCCAAGAACTCAAGCAACCCACTGGCAGAAAACCATATCAGGATACCCAGATATTACCTGTTCTCAAATTTGTCCATTAACCTCAGGAGAGACAACACCATCTACACAAAGGAAGGATTACAGGTTAGAGATTTATCTTCCAATCATGATTATTCCCCTTGGGTTGAGTGTTTTTGTCAGTATTAATAATAAGGGAAAACCATTACTGATTGGTTGTATATATAGAAGCCCCAGTTGTGCAGATGCCCATGCATCTTACCAAGCTCTGAAACAGTTGGCTAAACAAGCATCCAATATTGATAATCAGAACTTAATTCTTCTTGGAGACCTGAATCTACCAGATGTCAAAAGGGTTGAGGGATTGGGTTATCAACAAAGCTCCAATGTCAGTAACCCATTTATTGAATATTTGGGCAGCAATAGCTTATATTAGGTAATAGACCAACCAACCCAGTATAAAACAACCAAATGCCATCCCTTCTAGATTTGACAATCACTAACAATCCAGGATTGATATTAAACACTGAGTCCCTCCCCCCTATTGGTGCCAGCAACCACATCTGTATATGCCATGACTTGCAGCTTAGTCAACAGAAAAACAACTGTACTAAACAAACTTACACCAACTACAGCAAAATCAGAGAGATAATATAGGCAGTAAAATGGGACCTAGCAATAGTCAAGGAAGACATTGAGCTAGCCTGGCAAAATTTTAAGAATACTCTGCTCCAAGCTGAGAGGACATGTACTTCATTTTCATTTATGAAGACACCAAAAACACTGCCATACCTGAACTGGCCTATTAAAAGGGCTATGAACCGTAAGAAGAAGGCTTTTTCAAAATATAAGAAATGCAAATGCACACACCACTGGGATCGTTTTGCAAGAGCAAGGAATAAACTGAGGCAACTGACTAGACACTTCATAGCTGACTATGAAGATAACTTGGCATTAAACATCAAAGACAACCCAAAGAAGTTCTGGAGATACATATCTGCTAAAGATAAGAATAGGCAAACTATGCCATTCCTACTCAACCCTGAAGGAAAAAAGCTGGAAGAGCCAGAGGACATTGCAAATTTGCTGAACAACACATTTGCATCCAATTTCTCAGTGGACCCCACTGACAAACCACTGTCCCGTGCCCCCAGGATGGTCAGGCACCCTATGCCAAAAATTTACATCACAATGGACAAGATTAAGAAAAGGCTGAGTAAACTAGACCCCAACAAAGCTAAAGGTCCAGATAGTATACATCCCAGGCTTCTTAAAGAACTTGCAGATATAGAAGCAGAGATGCTCTGTTTGCTATTCAAGCTGTCTCTTCAGACTAGTAGCCTACCTGCAGATTGGCAGTCAGCCATAATTACTCCAATATTCAAGAAAGGATCTAGAACCCAGCCTGAAAACTATCAACCTACTAGTCAGACCTCAGTTGTGGCCAAAGTAAATTGAGGGGATAGTCAATGATGCAATTATAGCACATATGACCAAGAATGGCTTTCTTTTTGGTGGTCAGCATGGTTTCAGGAAAGGCATGTCTATACTAACTTACAAATCTGTAACTAATCTGCTGGAACAGAGTTTCCCAGTTGACGTGTTCCTACTGGATCAAGCTAAGGCCTTTGATAAATTGTCTCACTGCTACCTGATGATCAAGCTGTCAGTATATCAGATAGATAATGATGTTGCCCAGTGGATTCAAAGCTTCTTATCCAACAGAACCCAGACTGTTGCTGTATATGATGAAAGATGTGACCTCATCTATTCCACACTAGTCTACATTAAGAGTGGTGTCCCCAAAGGAACCAAATTAGGCCCAACACTGTTTAACCTTTACATAAATGATGCTCCTGAGGTGGTCAAGAATGTTTTGGTAATGTACACAGACAATTCCAAACTCTCTGGTCCAGCAGCATCTATAGAAAATTACTTTTCTCTGCAAGAAGATCTCAACAACCTCTGTGTGTGGGCAACAACTTGGATGCTTGAGATCAACCCACACAAATACAAAGTCCTTTATCTTGGTCCAAACAATCCCTGCCATAGTTATTACATGATTGACTCTGCAGGTGACAATATGCCCATTCAGAGTGCCAAGGAAGAGCCTGATCTTGGAGTATTAATTGACAATAAGCTTAAGTTTCACAGTCACTGTCAGAATCAAGCAGCTAAGGCAAACAAGGTCCTTGGTTTGATCAAGCATTCAGTAATAAGTTGCAAGAGTTATCAAGAACCTTTACACAGCCCTTGTTTGTCCCCATCTTGAGTTTGGTATGTTGGTTGCCAACCCCCACTTTAAGTGTGACATGGAGATTCTTGAGAATATCCAGTGTAGAGCAACCAAGCTCCTTTTTGCAAAAAAAAAACAAATCCCTACAAGCAACAACTAGAAAAGCTTGACCTACCTACCCTAGTGTACTATTGAGAGAGGAGATGTCATCCTTGCATTAAAGATGATGACCAGTGACACCATTAAGCCCATTTTTGATCACAATGAATAAATCAGAACATAAGGAAATCCCATAAAACTGTGTCAAAAATTTAGCAGAAAGCACAAGAAGTTCAACTTCTTCACCAATCATGTTGTTCCACTGTGGAATTCACTTAGCAAATCTACCATGATGGCCAAATCAGTTGATAGCTTCAAGGTTGGTGTTGACTGTGATTAAAGTGGCAACTCATTGAAGACACAGTAGGACAAACCAGCATCATGGAGTAGGATCTATTAGATGATACCTGACTCCATTAACCCTCAAGTATGCCCAGCCACCAATGCATATAGTTAACCCAACAACAAAACCAAACTGTCCTGTATATATAAAAATTGTGTTAATTGTCCTGTCATTATGAACTGTTGTCCTGTACATATGTAGTGACAATCCAACTGTGACATGAAGATTATCAAGTCAACATTACCTGGCAACATCTACAGGTTCTTCAACCTTAGTTGCTAGAAGATGCAATTTAAGGTAATACATTCCTGTTATTTGAATAGAATTTTAAGCAATATCAATGTTTTTTTTCAAAATTTAGGAAATGTAATTGCATATCTTTAAAACCTTATAAATTGGGATTGAGCAAAGTTGTGAAGCTGAAAACAACTTTGTTGTACTTCATTTAAGCAGAAGATCTATTTTGCAAGGTTTTACTTTAGATTCTTAAAGGTCATCAAAGGTCAGGACCCTCTAGAGAAGAACTGGAGGTAGGTACTTCAAAATACCTTCCTGGGACATACTTTAGCCTATACACCCATCTCTGAAAGTTCCATTTTCCTAACCTAAGCCCTTTCCAAGATAGCCAAAAGTAGCTAAAGAAGAATTTTACCAGTTAGGAAAATGTGTAGCCTAAATTTTTAGCAAATCATAGGCTATTATTGACTTATGAATAAAGCAAACATACCACTCAATGGCTTTTTTTATGCTCTTTCCATTCTGACAAAAATGATTAACCTATTATATTTGGAAAGAGCATAAAAAAAGACATCAAGTGGTATATTCACTTTATTCATAAGTCAATAATATGATTTGGTAAAAATTTACTGGAAAATGAAACTTACAGGGTCTACAGGCTAAAGTATACCCTGGGAAGGTATTTTGAAGTACCTACCTCTACTCCTTCTCTCTCTAGAGGGTCTTGACCTTTAAAATTTGTGTGTCCAGCCTATAAAAGTGAAACCTTGCAAAATAGGCTACATCTTCTGCTTAAATGAACTAGAACAGAATTGTTTTCAGCTTCACAACTTTGCTCAATCCCAATTTATAAGGTTTTAAAGGTAGCCTATGCAAATACATTTCCTAAATTTTGAAAGAAAAATTGATAGCCTATAGCTTAAAATTCTACTCAAATAACAGGAATTGTATTTTGAGAACTAAAGCCAAAGAAAAAGAAACTAATAACTGAAAATTAATGTAAAATGTTGTTTTGTTAAAATTTTAATAGGTATAGGCCTAGACCTGTCATGTAGGCAAGTTTCTGGACCCTCTAGAGAGAGCAGTAGATGTGGGTACTTCAAAATACCTTCCTGGGACATACTTTAGCCTGTAGACCAATCCCTGAAAGTTTCATTTTCTTAACCTAACCCTTTTCCAAGATAACCAAAAGTAGCTAGGCTAAAATAAAATTTTACCTCCTAACCTAACCTCTTTCCAAGATAGTCAAAAGTAGCTACAGTAGAATTTTACCTACATAATTATTGCTGGCGTAATTAAAGGCATGAAAAATAAAAATTACTCACAGAACTCAACAAGGACGTGCTCATTAGCACTCAAGGCACTGACAAAATTTTTCTTAGTGAGAACTAATACTCCTTCGTCTTTTTTTATTTCTTCATCTGACAGAGCTAAATGAAGGGTAAGAAAACTAAAAACAAGTATTATTTTCATATTTCCAGCCCTATATAAGTTCCTTTTGTGGTGAACAACTTGATAGCCTACTCTCCAAAGTAAACAACCAAAACAGACTAGACAGATGGATACGTGGATGCTGATTTGATTTGAAGCTTTTTGATTGGCTGTTAGCATGAACTTTATCGAAGTTATACAGAATGAATAGAAGCTTAAGAGAAATATTGTCACTGTAGGCTACCTCTGCATATTGAATGTTGTGTTACATGCATACCAAATCACTTGTACCTGTACCTAAACAAGTGACTGATCTAGACCATACGGCACCCAGGGCAATAATGGAACTTGGTCCCACCTTCAGTAAAAAAAAACCATTATAGATATTAAATTATGGTTGTTTAACTTCTCTAAAGAATACTTCCTTTGCCTTTATTTAATTATTTTACAATTACCAATATATTTTCTTATGCAAATCCTAATGTGTACAATAAGCAGGGCCGTTCAAAGCGGCTCGACCAGGTCAATCTGTGCCGTTGCTGGGGGACTGTTGCTGGAGGGACACCACTCCTGGAGCTTTTTTTATTTGTGTTTGAGTCGAGATAGAGTACCGTAATTAATTTGTCCCGGGCGCCATCAGCCTAAGGAACGGCCCTGACAATAAGGTGAAACAAAACTCATAGGATTCCACCTAACAAAATTGTATTTAGAACACATTATACACACCATTTAAGCTATATGCAACTAATCTTATCCTGTGCACTAAAACTTAACTTTAAAAGCTTTTCTTGAAGCGAGCATCTTTATAATGTTTTATGTCGATTATACACAAGTTTTTCCATCAATGCTCAACCATCCTGTTTCTAAAATAGTTTTTAATTAACTTTAATTTTTTAAACCTTCATTCCTTAGAAACAACTGACACAAATATAGTTAAAAACGTCTTTAACGGCAATTGTCGCGTTCAGATATGTATTTTTCAAAATATTTTATAGTATATAGGCTATGGAAGTTAAGTTATATTTTTCATTTTCAAACGCTATTTCTCCTTTCTTGAATTCTTCGTGCAAAAAAAACAACGAATTTTCCAAAAAAAAATTTCATAATTCTCTTAAATAAACGAATTTGAATACTTCCTGCAATATCTAACCGTAAATATGTTAGTAAAGAGATTATAATCCCACTGAATAGTGCTCGAACCGTGAAACTTGAATTAATTTTCCTCACTCCTCCAATAGGGAAACAGATGTGGTAGTGACTATAGATCTATTAGCATACATAAATAAATGCAAAACAAATACTGCAACTTTTAACACAATATGACATTATTAAAGTACAAAGCAGATCTGTTCGTAGCCTAAAAACACTAACATTCTTAAAGAGCTCTACGGGTCTTTCCTTCTAAATATAAAATACTATATTTTTTTAATTTGGAGTCTTTCGAGAAATGATAAAAATCAAGAAGAAACGAAACAAAAACAACGTTATTTATTATCTTAGACACCGGGAAACTTCAACCAAACAATTCACAGGAATATTAAAGTCTAAAATTTATAATACCATAGTTAGGCCGATATTGAAAGCAATAAATTTATATTGAAGTTGAAAAATAAAAGATGTATGGTACTAAATATGAAAGTCCCGAATTCAAATGATTAACAGTACCACACACACGTATTGCTTTTGCCGTCCAGGGCTTAAAATGACAATTCCACTGATATTGTCATAAAATTGGTGTTGTAATGTTGTCATGAAATTTATAAAAAGACGAAACACAAATAACATTACTTTTTTTCTAAGACACCGGAAAACTTCAACCAAATGATTCACAGGAATATTAAAGTCGAAAATTTATAATACTATAGCTAGGCCGATATTGAAAGCATTATATTTATATTGAAGCTGACAAATAAAAAAAAACTAATAAAAGATTTGTGATACTAAGTATGAAAGTCCCGAATTCAAATGATTTACAAAACCACACACATGTATTGTTTTTGCCGTCCAGGGCTTAAAATTACAATTCCACTGGTGTTGTCATGAAATTACAACCACCATTTGAATGTTATTATATGAGGCCACCTCCTCGTCTCTTTAAATTTTTGAAGGAGTCTGAAACGAATGCACAAAATTGTTTCCCACGACTAAGGTTATCTATAGACGTTTCTAAGGATGGGGAGCTTTCCCCTGTCATTTCATCCGTGCTTTCCTTTATCCCTATAGCTACCCGACTGAAGCTAAGCCCACTTTTCGCTCTTTAATGTTGGGGCGTTCCGGAGCTGAAAATTAGGGTTCAAAATTTGTTTGATCGGATCAAAAAATGACTTACGACCCAACATCGCTACAAGCTGGCCCCTGGGCAGGCTGTTCTCGGTCTCCCTCTAGATTTGTCTCTGCTCATACCTTCCGCAGCTTTTTTCTTCTTTCAATGAAATTTATGAAAATATATCTCTATTCTAACTTCTTGGTATTCAATCATCAAGTATCTTACTACTTGGTTTGTTTCACTTTATTTCCAAAAATTTCTACAAACTCCTTTTGAATTTGAGGTGACAAATAAGCAAGAAAATTGTTTTGGCCCATTTTTATCCTTACTTAATGGTCTCTGAGTATAGAATTGAACTTTGTCAGATTATCAACTCTAAAAGATGACTCTATTAGTATCGATGTCATTTTTCCAATGGCCACCCAGCGCCAAAACTTGTTTTGCTTGAAACTGCATGATACCGTATTTTCTTGTCAGAGCCTTGTGCCAGTTTTTAGTTCGCTTTGTTAATACTTCTTGTGCTTTTTGTCAGTTGTTTGTCCTTTCCAAAGTCTCTATTTTCTAACTCCTTCCATTTCCAAAAAAATACTTTTTATATTGAATATTTAGTTCTTGATTGGCAACCATGGGATTCAATTTACTCAAAGTATCAAATCCTTTGGTGGATTAATATATCGCCGCATTAGATAAATTGTTTGTTTTTTTTGATACATGAAAACAAAAGCAACACAATAGAACCATCGACGAAAAACATGCTATCCAATAGCACAAAACTTTTTAATAATTTAGTTAAGTCAGGTAAAACCAATCCCTTGTCCACCTTCTCCTTGTTGTTGATAATAAGTATGATGCTGTAGATTCCATCAAACAGTTCGTGGTAACGAACTTTAAGTAAAGAGCAACTCGGCTCAATAGTAACCGAAACTAAAAAAAAAACGTAATTTTGATGTCAATAATTATATCAAAAGAGTGGGATTTTTGTGCTAATTTAAAATATAAACTTTATTAAGTTTTGTCTTAGGCTATGTATCAAAGGTTACGAGCCTGATAAAACTTTCCTGATTTTCAAAAAAGGGGTAAACACCCCCTAAAAGCCAAAAAAAACTGAATGAAAATCACACCATCAGATTCAAGGTATCAGAGCATCCTATTGCAGAGGTCTCAAGCTCCTATCTGCAAAAATGTGGAATTTTGTATTTTTTTGCCAGAAGAAAGATCACGAATGCGTGTTTATTTGTTTTTGTTTGTTTTTCCCAGGGGTGATCATTTCGACCCAATGGGCCTAGAACATCGGGAGAATGCCCATTCTAACGGAAGTTAAAACTTCTAGTGCCCTTTCTGAGGGACGAAAAAAATTGGAGGGCAACTAGGCCCCCTTCCACTCCACTTTTTTCCCATAATCATCCGATCGAAATTCTGAGATAGCTATTTTGTCCAACTTACTAGTGTAGGAATGGATGTAGTTAGTAAACTCTCCCTGCTCACTTGAATGCCCTTCGTCTTTTTGGAAAGTGAACTTCAAATAAGTATACCTTTCTCAATAACATATACTATATGTAAACAATGGGCAATTTACCTAACATACGGCCCTTGGCCTGATAACTATGGGGTGGTTGACATCCGCAAAGACAAAATTACTGAACCTTCCAACAATGCTGGAAAAAAAGTTCTCTTAAAATTTTGATAGGGTGTGTTTTGGAGAAGGATAGGCTTTTGAGGAACGGGATGGTTGCCCTATATTTACTTTTGACTCTCAAAAATGGGACTAAATCTTCTGAATTCCAATCAAATGAGCTCCTTCCGAAGTTTATACGACCACCCTTTCTATAATAACCTTATATGCCCCCGAGGCATAACTCACATCCCTTGCCCTGGAGGCTGTAAAGGGAGGGGATTGTCGTCTTCAAAGAAATAATTACCAGACCTTTCAACTACGCTGAATAAAATGGCTACCTTAAAACTTTGATTGGATGTATTTGGGGAAATGACGGGTGGATGGTTGCCTTCTAATCACTTTCAAATATAAAAATGGCGCTAGACGTTGCAATTACCAATCAAATGAGCCCCTTTTGAAGTTTCTACGACAAAACTTTTTGTACGAAGTACCCTGGTCTAAAATAAAAAAAATTAAATGATACATTGTGCCCACATGGCTCTGTACTTAGAAAGCACTTTTGCGCTGCCTATGATTCAATCTACTGCCTGCATGGGCATATGCTTGTTTATTATAACTAATAAGCCAATAAACACCTAAATATATTTTCTGAGTTATTTTACCAATGAATCTCCATGCTTTCATTCTATCTGAAACCTATGAAAAATATAAAGAGCTTGAAGAGAGATATAAGAAAAGGTATTATTTACCTTATATGTAGATGTGCCTGTCTGTTCTAAGCTGTTCAAAGCCGAACAACAGACAAATAGCTAAACCTATAGTCACAACGAGTATAAAACAATTCGTGGTAATGAACTATAAGTAAGGAAAGACTCAAGCCAATAGTAACGGAAAGTCTATAAATATAATTTTTGTAACAGTAGATACATCAAAAGAATTGGCTTCTTTGCTGATACCAAACACATAAAATTCATTAAGTTTAGTCTTACGCTTCAAAAGCTACGAGTCTCAGAAAATTCGTCCTATCTTCGAAAAAGAGGAGGAAACACCCCTAAATGGTCCTAATGAAAATCACATTATCAAATTCAGCGTATTAGAGAACCCCAGTTTAGAGGTTTCAGGCTCTTATTTGCAGAAATGTGGAATGTTGTACTTTTTGGCAGAAGAAAAATAACAGATCCGTTTTTTTTTTTATTTTTTTTTTTTTTATTTTCAGAGGTGGTCATATCAAAATAATGGTCCTAGAAGATCGGGAGAAGGCTCCATCAAATGAAGAGTTTTAGTGCCCTTTTTAAGTCACCAATAGATTGGAGGGCCTCTAGCCCCTTTCCATTCCCTTTTTTCCTCCAAAGTTATCTTATCAAATTTTGAGATGGCCATTTCGTTCAAAATAGTTGGAAAGCAGAACAACGATGCCTCTGGGGATGACTTCATCCCCACAGCCTAGGGGGAAAGTGCTGTAAGCAATGAAGTTTGCCCATTGTTCACATATAGCCTATTATTGGTTATTGAGAAATATACAGACAATTTTTGGCGGAGGGGAGATCTTTTAGAAGGGGAGGTATTTTAGGTCTTTTATAACGCTTTAGGTCACTTCTAAACCCTTTATATCACTTATAAACACTTTAGATTGCTCATATGCACTTTAGGTTTTTATAGTGCTTTAGGTCCTTTCTAAACAACTTAAGGTCTTTTACAAGGGTGTAGGTTATTTTTAATCCTTTTATATCACTTATAAACACTTTAGATCACTCATAATTACTTTAGGTCTTTTATAACGCTTTAGATCACTTCTGAACCCTTTTATATCACTTATAAACGCTTTAGATTACTCATAAGCACTTTTAGTCTTTTATAGCGTTTTAGGTTACTTCTTAACCCATTATATTACTTATAAACCCGTTAGATTGCTCCTAAGCATTATAGCCTTTAATAACACTCTAGGTCAGTTCTAAACCCTTTATATCACTTATAAACGCTTTAGATCCCTCATAAGCACTTTTGGTCTTTAATAGCGCTTTAGGTCATTTCTATACCCTTTGTATTATTTATTAACACTTTAGATCGCTCGTAAGCTTTTTAGGTATTTTATAACTATTTAGGTCACTTAAAAGCCCTTTATTTGACATATAAACGCTTTAGTTCACTCATAAAAACTTTAAGTATTATATAACGGTTTAGGTCACTTCAAAACCCTTTGTATCACCTATAAACATTTTAGATCGCTCATAAGCACTTTAGGTTATTTATCACGCTTTGGTCACTTTTAAACCCTTTATCAGAGGCAATGCATTATTTATTATTTTTTCCTTTAGAGAAGGGCACTTAATATGGAAGGGGTCATCGTAGAAACTTCAAAAGGGGCTCATTTGATTGGAAATTGATAGTTCCAGTGCCCTTTTAATAGTTGAAAGTGATTGGAGGGCAACTAGCCCCCCACGCAAATCATTCCCCCAAACAAATCCAATCAAAATTTTTAGATAGCCATTTTGTTCAGCGTAGTTGATTTCCAAATAGAAATTATGTTTTTGAGGAAGACAGTCCCCCACAGCCCTTAGGGCAAGGGTTATAAGTTATGCCCTGGGTGCATATAAGGTTTTTATAGAAGGCGTTGCCGTAGAAACTGCAAAAAAGGCTCACTCGATTGGAAATTCAAAGGGCTGGTGCCTTTTTAATAGTCGACAGTGATTGAAGGGCAACTAGCCCCCCCCCCATGCCCATCTTTCCCCCAAACACATCCAATCAAAATTTTGAGATAGCCATTTTGCTCAGCGTAGTTAATTTCCAGGTAGAAAATATGTTTTTGAGGGGGAAACTCCCCCACAGCCCTCGGGACAAGGGTTTTAAGTTATGCCCTGGGGGCATATAAGGTTTTTATAGAAGGTGTTGTCATAGAAACTTCAAAAAAAGCTCATTCGATTGGAAATTCGAAGGGCTAGTGCCCTTTTAATAGTAGAAAGTGATTGGAGGGCAACTAGCCCCACCACCACGCCCATCATTCCCCCAAACACATGCAATAAAAGTTTTTGAGATAGTCATTTTGTTCAGCGTAGTTGATTTCCAGATAGAAAATATATTTTTGGGGAGGACACTCCCCCACAACCGTCAGGGCAAGGGTTGTAAGTTATGCCCTGGGGATATATTAGGCTTTTATTGGAATATTTGTCATAGAAGCTTGAAAAAGAGCTCATTCGATTTGAAATTCAAAGTGCTAGTACCCTTTTTAATAGTCGAAAGTGATTTGAGGGCAACTAACGCCCCTCCCACGCCCCCTTTTCCCCAAACACATCCAATCAAAATTTTTAGATAGCCATTCCATTCAGCGTAGTTGAGAGTCTCGGAAAATAGGTCTTTAAGGATGACAACCCCTCCCCCCACAGTCCTCAGGACAAGGGTCTTAAGTTATGCCCTGGGGGTATATAAGAACGATGTTGGCACAATGTATTATTTAATATATTTTTTTTCTTTAGAGCAGGCCACTTCGTATCGAAAAAGTTGTCGTAGAAACTTCAAAAAGGGCTCATTCAATTGGAAATTGGAGTGGCTTGTGCCCTTTTTAATAGTCGAAAGCTATTGGAAGGCGACTACCACGCCTTCCACGCCCATCATTTCCCGAAACACATCCAATCAAAATTTTGAGATAGCCATTTTGTTCAGCGTAGTTAATTCACAAATAGAAATTATGTTTTTGAGGAGGACAGTCCCCCACAGCCCTTAGGACAAGGGTTATAAGTTATGCCCTGGGGGCATATAAGGCTTTTTATAGAAGGCGTTGTCGTAAAAACTTCAAAAAAGGCTCATTCGATTGGAAATTCAAAGGGTTAATCAAATAAACAATACAAGGCAACAAATATACCATAACGTGCTTGAACGTTTTCAGATTAATTCCATCATTCCCTGAAGAACTTGATTTTACCAATCCTATTATCTTTTAAATCTTCAATGTTCGTTTCATCTGCAGACATTTCCAATCCAACTCCCCTTTCATCCCTAAACGTCTCATTAATTTCATTATTTTCATCGTATCACTTATTGATTCACCAATCTTAGAAAAATATTCACCAAATAAATTAGCCACCTCATCATTTCCATCAACAGATTTACCATCAAAGATCAGACTAGCAGGAATCTCGGTCTCTTTCTTCTTATTTACGACTTCGTTTATAGTATTCCAAGTCGTTTTCGTATTGCCTTTGTTTTCCTTAAATTTCTCTACAAATATTCGCGGATGCATGACCGCCTTTGCCGATTTACTTTATTATGGATTTGTTTAAATTCAGTTAGATCTTGACTATGGTTACTATTTAAGTAACTCAAATACAATATATTTCTCCTTCTAATTAAATCTAGTAGCTCCATAGTTACCCAAGGTTTCCGGGGATCCTTTTTTCTCACCTTTATGCTCTTTACTGGGCAAGTTCTCTCAAATATTTGCTGCGATATGTCCATGAACTTATCGAATGCCGCAGAAGCACTTTCAGATTCTTCATAAACTGGTTTCCATGAGACTATACTTAGTTCTTCTCTAATCTTCTGTAGGTTCTGTTTTTTTAGTTGCCTTTTTTTAACTTTTGTCCTGTTCTGCTTTATCACATATTGATATGAAATCAATGCTACTATAGGAAAGTAATCGGAAGCCTCATTTACTTTAACGTCAGCATAACAACTATATAATACCCGGGATCGCACGAAAATATTGTCAATAAGTGTAGCTGACTGTCTCGTAACACGAGTCGGAATCCCAACTAATGGATAAAAATCATAACTGGAGAAAAGGTTTGAAAAATCCACATTATCATTATATAAACTTAAAAGATCAAAATTAAAATTCCCCAAGCCAATGCACTCCAGATTACTCAATTCTACTGCATCCATTAAACTACTAAAACCATTTTCAAACTCCTCCCAAACTGTACTCGGCGGCTTATAAACCTCAATAATCAATATATCCTTTCCACCAACTTCCAGCTCAAGAGTAAAATATTCCATCTTACCTTCTATCCAAACTGATAAGTCTTCCCCTTATTTTAGCAACAAAATGGTCCTTAACCAAAAATGCCAAACCTCCACTTCCCATTTTCTCTCTATTTCTCACAATAAGCCTGTATCCTGGAAAATTATATAACGACAGAGCATGTTCAGAAGTAAAAAAAAGTTTCACAAAGGTGAATTACATCAAATTTCCTATTTACATTATCAACTAACTGGAGAATTTCAAAATATGTTGAAGTTACATTGCAATTCAAATGACACAGGTAAAACGATCTTTCATTCACCTCTAATCCTGAAGAAATCACATCCACATAACAACTATCTCATCGCGGGGAAAAATCAGCATTTATACTTTCCGGAAGTAAATCATCATAAAGAACATCTGCCACTCTAAAAGGATTACTCTCTAGAAAACGCAAGTGAGAAACATCACCCATCATCCTTACAACATCCACTCAAAAAGAAAAAAAAAAGAGAAGAAAAGCAACAAAAGCAGAGGTAGAAATAAGAAAAAAGAGAAATAAAAGACACTTCTTACTAAATCAACTATGAAAAATTCAGTAGGTATCAGCAACCTTTATCTGCAAGTATCAGCGAAAATGCGACCTTTATCTGTCCAAACATTTTTCGCACCGAATTCGTCCCGTGCACTATTTAATATTGCCTTTCTACAATTCGTAAGAAATTCACTAACTTAAATTCCAGATCCAGCTAATTTTGATTTAGTTTTAAACACTTTGTACGCAAGTTCTTTTGATACCAACTTCACTAAAACTGGGGCCACAGGATCTGGATTTCTGCGGGCTAAATTTTGAGAATCTTCCACAGAGTTGAGTCTGAAACGCTGAATCGACACAAGATTTTCCCTAGTAATAGTTGAAACTCCCATAGTTGACTTAACAAGGTTTAGGACAGTCGTATCAAGATCTGAGCCAGGTGTCTGTCTTATTCCTGAGAATATCAGACAGTCTTGCATAGTTTCCTGTTCAAAATCATCAAACTTGTTCTCCATTGTAAAAATACGATTTTCTAGTGCTTCAATTTGACTCTTTAGTCCTTTAAGTAAGTTTTCAATGCGCTCAAACCTCGGATTAAAATCTAGCACTATAGCATCATAAATTTCTGCAGTGATAATTTGGCTATTTATCTGTACAGCACCAGAAGACCCAGTTCCAATGTTTTGCGCTATTTTTTCTGCAACAAGTTTTTCTATATCTGCCACTAGCTTAATCTTAGTTACCGTAACTTCTTCTTGGGTCGCACCTAACTGGTGAAAAAGTCGAGAAATACACGAACTAGATGAATTTTAAGACGTCCCTATTCTTGCAAACTCTTTGTATATATTTGGAAAAGTCGCTACTTCTGTGAATGCTTGTCCTATCTTTTTAGTTTTTGATCTCTTTGCTTCATTAATATTCTCTGCATAAGAAACTAAGCAATCTTCACTAACTATCTGCTTATAATGAGTATCGTAGCAGAATACTAGATAACTCGGTCCATTTCAAGTGGAATTTCTTCCAAGTATCCTAACTGGCCAAAGGGTGTAGTTAACAAACTTGGCTAAGGCAAGATCTCCGATAGTAAACATCTTTTGTTTGGACAATCACCCCAAAAGACAAGGGAAGCGTCAGCCCCCGTTACCTTATCCCCGCAGTTTAAGGGAAACTCTCCCGGAAGGTACAACGGCACTTATCACGGGTCTACTGCCCCTCTTCTGCTTGTCAATTATGGTTACGTAAAATTGAAATCAGCACAAATCAGTTTTTTAAAGTGTAAATAAATGTCCATAAACTAGGTCAATAGATTACAACATTTTTAATCCTTATAAAATGTTATGAAAGAATGGTCAAACAATTAACTCAGGTCACTGAATTAGTTTAGGGTCCTACCGAGTTTCAAGTTGAGGAAATCCAAAAAAGGTATTATCACCTGTGTTGCCACTTATGCCACATTTCGCGGCATTATGCCGCGATTCTGAGAGAAATGCCGAATAAAATTTTGATCATGCCGCTCGCCGCGATTATGCCGCAAAATGGCTTTTTATACCGCATTTGTTCCCGTATGTAAAATTTGTCCAACTTTAAAATTCTTATCTTTCGCAAATGTCTTTGTTGCATAAAATGGGGATTTCAAAGACGCGTCCGATTCGTTTTGCGGAATTCAACTACGGACCTTAACTAACTACCCGTCGGCTGTCGGCAGCTTGTCGCCTGGGAGACCAGTGTGTTCGAAAGGGGTTGAGTTATTTTTGCGGGTTTGACGATTTTTTGACTTTCAAGTTTCTCAGTACATCTCATGACTTCTTGACCTCTGTCAGCTCAGCCCAAGCGTTTCCAAGTTAGCAATAAGGACCAGACAAACTTGTCTTATTTCACAGGATTGTCTGATGGTATTGATGGCAAGTAATAACTATATCTAAGTAGCCTAGGTGTCGTAAGAACCGTTATTAGCCAAAATGTGGGGGGGGGGAAGGTCTTTATCGACTGGCTGGTCATTTTTACCGACTGTTTTATGCAGAAAAAACGACTATTATTGAGAAAAAACGACTATGTTGACAAAAATTCGGCTGATTTTAAGAACAACAACTATTTTCAAGAAGAAACCAACTGTTTTTGAGAAAAATATACTGTTTCCAAGTAAAAAATTGACTGTTTTCACGAAAAATGGCGGTACTACGCGTTGACTCGGGTACTTTTTAACGACTGGCTGACAATATTGGGGGGCGCCCCGCCTCCCACCTAGTCGTTATGGCCCGGGATGTAATCAGGTCAGAAAGAGTTTATTGAGCCAAAAAGTACTGGCCTATCCTAGGGGGTGTGCAGCTTCTATGATCTGTTTTCTGTTTACCAAAATGCGTGTTTTAACTAGTTGCCAGTTCGTTACTTCATCATTTCAAAATTTGAATTCATCATATGGTATCAACGAGAGGGGTAGTTCCTACCGAAAGTTTTGAAAGCCAGATCTCACTAGAAGAGATCATCAAAGTCAAGATGATGAAACAGCTAAGAAATATAATTTTTTTCAAAATAGCAATTTCCTTGTTTGCACTTGTCGACTGTGTCCAACTTTTCTACTCTCCGACGCGGCTGGCTGGACGCAAAATATCTGATAACTGAATGTGCCTCTGTGAAAGTGAAAAACAACACCAAAGGTTCTATGGGATCCCAAAAATTCAATATTTAATCCAGACATTGGGTTTTATCTTCGCTAGATCCAGTCTTCGCCAGACTCCTTGAATATTTTTACTCTTAAAGATCTAGAAACAGATTAAGACCAAATGGCTAATCCTCTGAGAAAACCAAGTTCAGATTTGGATTCAACATGTGTGTTTACCTCTATAAGTCATATCTATTTTGACGATACCGATTGAAACTATCCTGCCTTCTGCCAATTTTCCAGTTTCACCAAAATTCCGGCGCTACTTGTCTGGCAAAAAATTGAAGCTCAGAAACGAATTTAGCGTATCTCCTTACCCCTATTTCCGACATCTAGTCAACTTCAAATAAAAAATATACGTATAACAAATAATCTGGTTTCAGAAGGATTCCAGACGAAATAAATGTCCGGCTAACAAACTGTTGTCATATACGGTTTCAGCATGCCCTCTTACTCCGAAATCGAATATCTTATCAACTTCAAATAAAACTTTCCGGTTTTGGCCGGATTCCGGGCGAACAACTTGTGCGGCGAGAAGATGGTTTTCATTGCCGTGTTCAGAATGTTTTCTTACCCCATAATCTTCTATCTTATTAGCTGTTTAAAAATAGTTTGTCTGTCCCTTAATTTGAATCCCCACCCCTAAGTGTAGGGCTACAGAGCCCATCTGCGAGCTTGACCTTTCCCTTTACCCAAAAGATCCTCCCACCGAGTTTTATCAAAATATCTCATTCCCTTCGACAGTTATCGTGCTTAGGCTACAGACAGACAACTTTTGCAATGTCATAGGTATCCCTCCACTTACGTTTTGGGATCCCGACAAGCAAAACAAAACAAGTCCAAAACGGATGACAGTTGAACAGGCATTCAAAATGAACAAGACCAGATGTTTCTATGGAATCCCAAAATTTAATCTGTGATCCAAACAATTGGCACTTGTAGGTATCCGTTCTTCACCGAACTCCTTAAAGTTGAACTGAAAAGCAAATTTTTGTATGTGTATTTTAAGTGAATACAATGCAATATCAGATTGTGTTAAGAGGAGTTTTTGGCATTTTTACTGTTTTCTCTAGCATTATGTTCAGAATATTTAAGGCCATGCTCACAGCGCTAAGTTCTACTATGACGAGGAAACTTTGAACCTTAATGCAAACTCGGCTTTTCAGTGGCCCAATCAAATGAGCTTGGTTATCACTGCTCAGTGTGTGAACGCCTATTTGTCGTAAATCGTTTTCGTCAAGCATGCAACACAGTTACTAGCTGTAGAGGTACCCCAAATCTGACAGGGAATATCACTGTATAGAATTTTATTAATCGCGAATATATTCAAGTAATGCATACAACGGATATTCCGGCCCTTCTTGGCAAGGGTCCTCGTCAGGCTGTCAAACTTCATGATCAACCTTAGAGAAGGATACTTTCTCTGAATAGGATCGTAATTGATGCATCCATTTAATTCGTTGCTTAATTATGTGTGTCAAAGTCAGCATGGGCCCAAGTCATAGCAACGAAGTAATGCATTTTCATTTGGTCTTTCCCTTTTCGGTAAACAAATTTTACTATTCAGATTTAGAAACAGAATTTTTCATTGAGTGGTTTTTGTTGTTGTGTGTGTTATTTTGTACTCTCTCTATTTCTTTCCTTTGATTGCTCCACTGTCTTAAACATATAGAGTGGGTCACAAATATTATTATTATACGACAATAGTTGCGATTTTGCAGATACCATGATATTCGATATACGGTCTAAAGTCGTTTCTGCAGCTACCGTGGTATCCGATACCACGGTCAAAAGGCGTTGTCGTGGTTTCTGGCCAGCTACCGCGGTAACTAATCTTCAGATATCACGGTCCGACGGTGGTATCTGCTCGTGGTATCTGAAAAGTCATCTCATTTTCATCGAATTTTGTCAAATTGGTGAGAAAGAAGTTCAGCACTTAGTTATGTAATTGGAAATCAGTTTTTCTTTTGGGATGACTTTTGAAAAGTGCAATTTTGGCAATATAGTAGTCATTTTTGCAGTGGACCGTATATAAGATATCACGGTAACGGCAAAACGACTAACTGCAGATCCGCAGTTACCGTGGTAACAGGGGTATCAGACAAACGCAACATATGTGTGTTTACGTCATATCTACTGTGATTCGACGTCATATATGCTATGACGAAACTGATCAAAACTTCCTGCCTTACTTTTTCCAAATTTCCGACTTTCTCCGTATTAATTGACAAGACCACAGATTCCTCTGTAGCTAAACAACTTGCTGTTTGTGTCAGTTTTTTCGATGGAGCAATGAATGTGCAGGTAGATTTGCTCGCTCTTGTAGAATGCAGCGACGGATCAGCGTCTGGTCTATTCAACCAGCTAGTGAAGGTGATGGATAATGTCAAGAATTCAGGTGTTCCTCTACAAAACTGGGTCGGATTCTGCTCTGACACAACGAATACAATGATGGGGATAAACCCCTCAGTCAAAAAACTTGTTGAAGGGAAATATCTCTGGGCTACAGTTGTGAAATATAGCTGCCATCTGTGTGCCCTAGTTGCAAGTCATGCTTTCAAAAAACTGTCCAAGAGCCTCAAAGATCTATGTTGGACTGTGTACAATCACTTCAGGCGCAGTGCAAAACTCCAAGATGCATATATAATTTCAAGTCTTTACTCAAGTGGAAAAGCACAGATTCCTTGCTTTGGCTCCAACACGCTGGTTGTCATTTCAAAACTGTGCACGCCGTATTCTCGAACAATGGGATACTCTTACGTTGTACTGGGACTTGTTGGTACTTGATAATCCCTCGCATGCTAATGATCATGTAAGAATGACACCAAGCAACCCATACTCGGAGGTTATGACGTTTTTTGTCAAGTACGTGTTGGGAGAGCTGAATGAGTTCAACACCATCTTCCAGTCTGAAAAACCCCTTTTTCACCTCATGAAAACCCAGGTGGAAAAACTTCTTCGGACATTAGCCATGAACTTTATAAAGCCTTCATATGTTAGAACAGTCAACCCTTTTGACATCAATCCGCATGATGAAGTGAACTATCTTCCCGACGAAAATGTCTATATCGGCTACAAAGGGTACGATTTCTTTGTTAGGCTCGAAACGAGAGAAGTTACCAGTGGCCGTTTTGTAGCGGAAAGTCTCCGAATTTGTCGCTCCGTGAGGGATTTCTACTTCGAAGCTGTTCAACAAATTTTTGACCGTTTTCCATTTTCTGAACAGATCTACGACCTGGTACACTTGCTTACCCCAAGCTCTAGTTATGAACTGAAAGTTCCCAGTCTTCGTCAGTTCTTTGACTACTATGATTCTGCGCTTTGGAATAAAGCAAAGATAGAGCAGGAATGGCGGTCTATGCCGAGTGTAGCTCTACCTAGTACTGTCAATCTCCCTGACGTAGATGACATGGACATTGTTGTTTACTGGCGCCACATCTTGCAAACGAAGTCACCGAATGGTAGTCGGATGTTCCCAAATGTCGGGAAAATGGTTCAGTACTTTTTTTTCACTCCCTTTCTCAAACGTTATTGCTGAGCGTCTCTTCAGTTTGCTCAAGGAAGGGAAAACTGATAAGTGAAACCGACTGAGTGCAGTGACTCTTTCGACAACACTGAAAACCAAGTGTGCCCTTAAGCGCAATTCTAAAGGAGGGCTTGACTCAGGCAAGTCAGTGCTAGAGCTAGAATCCAGACTAGTCAAGCGTGTACTCAAAGTGAAGGCTAATGCCTCTTCTCGTGACTGTAACGTATTGAACCAAAGCATTGTGTATGGTCTGGCCAAAGATACTATTTGTGACACACGTGAACAGTCCGATTCCGATTAATCTTGTCTGTTTGTCTTGTATTATTTATCTGAAATTAATCTTGTCTGTTTGTCTTGTATTATTTATCTGAATGTTCCTTCTTGAAGCTTTTGATATTGATTTTCAATAAACATTAATCGGAAAAGGTTGAGACACGAGAATCTAGTTACCCACCAATTATTCTATTGGATAGGCTTCAAGGCCCAAGGGAAATTTCCTTTTAATTTCTTCACTATTCACTTCACATTTATACGCTTTTCTCACTATGGACTTTCCCCGCTGTGGTACCTCTGCACTTTTACTTCTGTTGCGTGCTTGACGAAAACGATGAACGACAAATGTGTGTTCACGGACTGAGCTGACCATGCTTACCTTTGACCGCTGAAAAAAGGATAGACAGCACGTGTTTTCTCAAATTTATGAAAGATCTTCACCCCACTTCACTTGAAACTGAATCAACATTCATATTAAAGCGAGATTTTTCACCCATTCTCTCTCAAAAATACAAAACACAGCTTTTTCGAGAATTTCGGGCATGCCGTGGTTTTTACCGCATTTTGATTCAAGGATGCCGCGGAAATGCCGCTTTTTGACGAAGCTGGCGCCGCGGATTATCACATTCAAGGGATTATCACATGGCAACACTGGTTATCACATTCAAGGCTAAATGAAGACAGCAGACAAATAGCAGGCCAAACTATAAAGTCTTGAAAAACGAAAAGATTTAAAGTATTATTTACTTTTTCCCTGAAAAGACTATGTCAATATAAAACGAACAGAAATTAATTAAAAAACTTTTTCCACAAAATTACTTTTTCAAAGGAAAGTAAAGAACTCCATTAAACAAAATGAGCAAAAATAAAATAAAATAATCTACCAAGCGTGAAACTACCACAAACCAACATCGATAAATAAATGAAACCCAAAACGAACAGAAATTACAATAAATAACCGAGTGTAACTCAAAACGAGCAGAAATTAACAGAAGTTGGGCGCAAAACCCCTTTGCCATCCCAAGACCAGAACAAAATTTGCACTTTAATGAAAAAACAACAAATGAATGTGCATTGTCAGTTTAATATACATATACTGATATTTACTAATCAAAATGTTAACATTATTTGATTTATTAAAGTTAAAAAAGTAAAAACATTTATATTTTTCAGTAAATTGCAAATTTTGTTATGGCCTTGGGAAGGCATAGGGGTTTTGCGCCCAACTTATGTTAATTTCTGCTAGTTTAGAGTTTGACTCGGTTATTTATTGTAATTTCTCTTCGTTTTGGGTTTCATTTATTTATCGATGCTGATTTGTGGTAGTTTCACGCTTGGTACATTATTTTATTTTATTTTTTTTCGATTTTTGTTTAATGGAGTTCTTTACTTTTCTTTGAAAAACTTAATTTGTGGAAAAAGATTATTTTTTGTTAATTTAAATAAACAGTCAATGCAAACAAACATACAATAGATATTAATGTAAATGAATAAATAAATCTTAAAACGAGTGAAACTTAAATCGAATATGCAAATCAAGCTTGAAACGAACAAAAGTCACTAGAAACAAGAGTTTGGGTATCGTCTCCTTCTCTCACTGTAAAAGTCTAAAACCTACTGCGTCATTGCGCTTTACTGAAAACGAATTGCATTACAAACATTTTCTTTTGTGCTTAAAATTGAAAATAAACATTAAAATTATAGTACAATTTGAACTGAGGAGCTGTCAGCAATTAATATCATTATGCATCAAATATTCAGTTTAATTAATTAGTTCTTTCTAAAGTTGTTCAAGATGAATATAGTATCACTATAAAAAAGAATTTGAATACTGCCCCCTTCCTTAACTGTAAATAAAAACCAAAAGCCTATTGCGTCATTGGCTCTTCATTGAAAACGAAATATATTACAAATATTTTCTTTTCCAGTTCTTTCAGCATTGAAAACATAAATTAAATTAGAGTGAAATAAATTATTTAACTGATGGATCTTTCAAAAAATAATATCATTATATATAAAATATTCAATTTGACGTTGTTTATACTTTCCAAGACTTTTCAAGACGCATATAGTTTTCAGTAATTCGCCAATGAGGCAGTAGCTTATGGACTTTTACAAAGAGAGAAGGGGGCGATACCCAAACTCTTGTTTGTAGTGATTTCTGTTTGTTTCAAGCTTTATTTAAATATTCAATTTAAGTTTTTTTTAAAACCAAATGTCTATCTCAAAATGTTCAGATGGGTTTGGAAAAAGAAGGCGGGGGGGGGGGACTAGTTGCCCTCGGATCTCTTTTGACATTAAAAAGTGAACTCCAATTTTCAATATCCAATCAAATGAGCCCTCTCTGAAGTTTATACGAGTATCTCTTTCATAAGAACCACATATGCCCCAGGGCATAACTTACAGCGCCTGCCCCCAGGCCATGGGGAGTTGTGTCAACACCTGTGTTTTTGTTATCTGACTTTTAAACAATTTTGAACTGAGTGGCTCTCCAAATTTTTTATCTGATACATTCAGGAAAAATTGGGCGTGGGGGGCTAGTTGCCCTTCAATCTCTTTTGACTCTCAAAAACTGAACTAGAGCTTTCAATTTCTAATCAAGTTTGCCATTTCTGAAGTTTTTACGATCATCCCCTCCATGAGAACTGTATATTCCCAAGGGCATAACTTACACGCCGGCCTTCGGGCCCTGGGGGGCTGTGTTGACCCCAGATTTTTCGTTATATGGTCTTTGAACTATTTAAAAAATAAACATATCAAAGTTCTTATCAGATGGGTTTGAGAAAAAAGGGCCTTCCATAAGAACCATATATGCCCCCAGGGCATAACTTATAACACTTGCCCTGAAGACCTTGGAGGGAGTGTCATACTCAAAGATATAATTTCCAGAACTTTTAACTACGTTGACCAAAATGGCTATCTCAAAATTTTTATTGAATGCGTTTGGGGGAAAGGTGGACGTGGAAGGGTGATGTTAGTAGCCTTCCAATCACTTTCGACTATTAAAAAGGGCACTACTTATTTAAATTTCCAATCGAATGAGCCCTTTTTGAAGTTTTTACGACAACGCTTTGTGTAAAAACCTTATATGCCCCAAGGGTATAGCTTATAACCCTTGCCCTTAGAGCTGTCGGGGGATTATCATCCGGAAAGACCTAATTTCCAGAATTTTCAACCGCGTTGAACAAAATTGCCATCTCAAAATTTTGATTGGATGTGTTTGAAGGAAATGTGGGTGTGAGAGGGGAGTTAGTTGCCCTCCAATCACGTTCGACTATTAAAAAGGGAACTAGACCTTTTAATATCCAATCGAGCGAGTCCTTTTTGAAGTTTCTACGACAAAGCTTACTATAAAAAGCTTACATGCCCCAGGGCATAACATACAACCCTAGCCCTGAGGGCTCTGGGGGAGTGTCGTCCTCAAAAACATAATTTTGATCTGGAAATCAACTACGCAGAACAAAAAGGCAATCTCAAAACTTTGATTGGGTGTGTGTTGGAAAATGGTGGGCGTGGAAGGGGTTTTCGTTGCCTTCCAATCACAATTGACCCTTAAAAAGGGTCAAATATGATCCTTAAAAGGGTCACTAGAACTTTCGATTTCCAATCGAATGAGCCCCCTTTGAAGTCTTACGACGGCCTCTTCAATATGAAGTGCCTCTGGGGGAAAAATAATAATAATAATAAAACATTGGAGCCGTATGGCCTTTACTATAAGCAACGCTATAGCGGTGCCTCTGATTATTATTGTTTTTTCCCAGAGGCACTTCGTATGGAAGGGATCATCACATAAACGTCGAAGGGGGCTCATTCGATTGGAAATCGAGAGTTCCAGTGCCATTTTTAAGGGTCAAAAGTGATTGGAAGGCAACTAACAACCCTTCCACGCCAACCATTTCCCCAAATACATCTAATCAAAATTTTGAGATAGCCATTTTGTTCTACTTAGTTGGTTTCCAGGTAGAAATTATACCTTTGAGCAGGACACTCCCCCCACAGTCTTCAGAGCAGGGGTTATAATTTATGCCCTGGGGGCATATATGGTTCTTATGGAAGGAATGCTCGTATAAACTTCAGAGAGGGCTCATTTGATTGGAAATTGAAAGTTCTAGTTTAATTTTTAAGCGTCAAATATATCGGAGGGTAACCAGCCCCCACGCCCTTTTCTCCAATTGCATCCGATAAAAATTTTGAGATACCAATTTTATTAAAATTAGTTCAAAGGTCAGATAACGAAAAATCCGGTGGCGACACAAAACCCCAGGGCCCAGGGGTAGGCATTGAAACTTATGCCCTGGGGGCATATATGATTCTTATGGAAAGGATACTTGTATAAACTGCAAAGAGGGTTCATTTGATTGAAAATTGTAATTTCTAGTTCAGTTTTTAAGAGTCCAAAAGGATTGGAGGACACCTAGCAACCCCCTTCACGCACTTTTTTTCCTCAAACCCATCCGATAAGAACTTTGGGATAGCCATTTTTCTTAAATACTTTAAAAACCATATAACGAAAACTCTTGGGTTAATTCAGCCCCCCCCCAGGGCCCGAGGGCAAGCGTTATAAGTTATGCCCTGGGGGAATATAAGTAGTATGCGTCGTCTGGATTTGCTTACACACATAGCAATCTCCATGTTATTTGCGTACACATATAGGAATTTCAACGTTATTCTATCGAAGCTCTTCACCTTTTCAATGAGAGTGAGTATCCTCTCACATAATGGAATTTGAGGGTCGATAAAGTGAAATTATGTCACTATTCTAGTATTTCTAAACCAGTATTGCCTATAACTTAATTTACGTAGACAATGAACGATATTAATTAATGTTTTGAATAATAGGAGTGTGAATGATTCTAATTAGTGATTGGATTGTATGAAGGTGGATAAAAAAAGGATTATAAAATTATGTCACTATTCTAGTTTTTCTAAACCAGTATTGCCTATAACTTAATTTACGTTGACAATGAACGATATTAATTAATGTTTTGAATAATCGGAGTGTGAATGATTCTAATTAGTGATGGGATTGTATCAGTGGAGAAAAAAAAGGATTAAACTGATTAGCAGTTAAGGTAACCCCGAAGGAGTTGTTAACTCATGTAATTTGTTATAAATTTGAAACAACATCAGTCTATGAAAAATGGCTAACGACGATAGAATGACATTGTGACTTGACCTAGCTTTACCTCTCCGATGTGGTCTGTATAATACACAAATGATGTTTGAAAAGAATTGTCAATTTAAAATAGGATCCAACGTTCCCTTCATTCCCCATTTCTGAGGGCAAGGGGGGAAGGGGTCAATTTTGGAGGGGAAACCAAAAATACTCAAAATCGAAAATAAACGGGATCTGCCTAAAGGGGAAGGCACAGGGACCCTTCGTTCCCCCATTTCTGAGGGCAGGGGAAGGGGGAGTCAATTTTGGACGGAAAACCAAAAATACTCAGAATCAAAAATAAACAAGATCTACCTAAAGAGGAAGGCTCAGAGGCCCCTTTGTTCCCCCATTTCTGAAAGCAGGGGAGGGGGGGGATCAATTTTGGAGGGAAAACCAAAAACACTCGAACACTAATATCAATATTTGTAACGATTCTATTTGAGCTTCTCCAAGTTGATCAAGGGGGACGATGGGATTGAATCATTAAAAAACATCGAGTTTATTTAAAAAAACTACCACTAATCAGCATCTATAAATAAATGAAGCCCAAACCGAAAAGAAATTACAATAAATAATCGAGTCAAACTCAAAACGAGCAGAAATTAACATAAGTTGGGGGCAAAACCCCTATGCCTTCCCAAGGCTAGTGTGGGGGGTTGGGGGGTTAGGTGGGGGGATCTTTCCATGGAGGGGGCTCTGGGAAATTTTTGCGTTAAATAAGTAGGTTATATATCTTTTAAAAGAGCTTTAAGGGGATTTGAGAGACTTAGTTGCCTGATTCCGTTTGAATTTCTTTCGTGAAATGCAAAAATTGGAAAATTTCAGTAGTGTTTTGTCGTTGTTTACCTTGTCACAGCTACATTCTCATGATTTTTCAAAGTTTACTTTGGATTTCTTTCGTTGAAATGCAAGAGTTGGAATATTTCAGTAGTGACTTGTTGTGCCTTACCTTGTCACAGTTACATTCTCTTGATTTTTTCGAAGTTCAAGTTGAATTTCTGTGGTGAAATGCAAGAGTTGGAATATTTCAGTAGTGTTTTACATTCTGATGATTTTCAAAGTTCATTTTGAATTTTTTTCGTTGAAATGTAAGTGTTGGAATATTCCAGTAGTGTTTTGTTGTGCTTTACCTTATCACAGTTACATTCTTATAATTTTTCAAAAGTTCATTTTGAATTTCTTTCGTGAAATGCAAGAATTGGACTATCGTTTCTTCAACTGAAAGTAAGGAGCAACATCAAAACTTAAAAACCGACAGAAAATAGAGGCTGTTTCCAAAAGATTTAGGATTCATTAACATTTTTCAACTTTATTTATTTTTTTTCTTTTTGTACATATCTTAAAATGTCTTTTTATGCTTATGGTTCTAACAATTGTGCTCTATGATTGGTCAGAGACATGATGGGAGTCAATTTTGGAGAGAAAATCAAAAATACTCAGAATCGAAAATAAACGGGGTCTGCCTCAAGGGAAGGCTCAGAGGCCCTTCGTTCCCCCATTTCTGAGGGCAGGAGAGGGGAGGGGTCAATTTTGGAGGGAAAACCAAAAATACTCAGACACTAATATCAATATTTGTAACGATTCTATTTGAAATTTCTCCAAGTTGATCAAGAGAAACGATGGGATTGAATCATAGAGAAACATCGAGTTTATTTAAAAAAACTACCACTAATCAGCATCTTTAAATAAATAAAACCCAAACCGAAAAGAAATTACAATAAATAATCGAGTCAAACTCAAGACGAGCAGAAATTAAGATAAGTGGGGGGACAAAACCCCTATGCCCTCCCAAGGCAAGTATGGGGGGTTGCGGGTTAGGTGGGAGGATCTTTCCGTGGAGGTGGGGGGGCTTTGGGAAATATTTGTGTTAAATAAGTAGTTTCTGTATCTTTTAAAAGAGCTTTAAGGGGATTTGAGAGACTTAGTTACCTGATTCCGTTTGAATTTCTTTCGTGAAATGCAAGAATTGGAATATTTCAGCAGTGTCTTGTTGTGGTTTACCTTGTCACAGCTACATTCTCATGATTTTTCAAAGTTCACTTTGGATTTCTTTCGTTGAAATGCAAGAGTTGGAATATTTCAGTAGTGACTTATTATGCTTTACCTTGTAACAGTTACATTCTCTTGATTTTTCGAAGTTCATTTTGAATTTCTGTCGTGAAATGCAAGAGTTGGAATATTTCAGTAGTGTTTTGTTGTGCTTTACCCTGTTACGGTTACATTCTGATGATTTCCATAGTTCATTTTGAATTTCTTTCATTGAAATGCAAGAGTTGGAATATTTCAGTAGTGTTTTGTTGTGCTTTAACTTGTCAGAGTTACATTCTCTTAATTTGTCAAAAGTTCATTTTGAATTTCTTTCGTGAAATGCAAGAATTAGAATATCGTTTCTTCAACTGAAAGTAATGAGCAACATCAAAACTTAAAAACGGACAGAAAATAGAGGCTGTTTCCAAAGGATTTAGGATTCATTAACATTTTTCAACTTTATTTATTTTTTCTTTTTGCACATATCTTAAAATGTCAAAATATGCTTATGGTTCTAACAATTGTGCTCTATAATTGGTCAGAGACACGATGGGGGTCAATTTTGGAGGGAAAATCAAAAATACTCAGAATTGAAAATAAACGGGATCGGCCTCAAGGGAAGGCTCAGAGGCCCTTCGTTCCCCCATTTCAGAGGGCAGGAGAGGGGAGGGGTCAATTTTGGAGGGAAAACGAAAAATACTCAGACACTAATATCAATATTTGTAACGATTCTATTTGAACTTTCTCAAAGTTGATCAAGGGGGACGATAGGATTGAATCATAGAGAGACTCGAGTTTATTTAAAAAAAAACTGCCACTAATCAGCATCTATAAATAAATGAAACCCAATCCGAAAAGAAATTACAATAAATAATCGAGTCAAACTCAAAACGAGCAGAAATTAAGATAAGTTGGGGGGCAAAACCCCTAAGTCTTCCTAAGGCCAGTGGGGGGGGGGGGTTGGGGTTAGTTGGGAGGATCTTTCCATGGAGGGGGAGCTCTGGGAAATTTTTGTATTAAATAAGTAGTTTCTGTATCTTTTAAAAGAGCTTTAAGGGGATTTGAGAGACTTAGTTGCCTGATTCCGTTTGAATTTCTTTCGTGAAATGCAAGAATTGGAATATTTCAGTAGTGTCTTGTCGTGGTTTACCTTGTCACAGCTACATTCTCATGATCTTTGGATTTCTTTCATTGAAATGCAAGAGTTGGAATATTTCAGTAGTGACTTTTTGTGCTTTACCTTATCACAGTTACATTCTCATGATTTTTCGAAGTTCATTTTGATTTTCTGTCGTGAAATGCAAGAGTTGGAATATTTCAGTAGTGTTTTGTTGTGCTTTACCCTGTCACGGTTACATTCTGATGATTTTCATAGTTCATTTTGAATTTCTTTCATTGAAATACAAGAGTTGGAATATTTCAGTAGTGTTTTGTTGTGCTTTACCTTATCACAGTTACATTCTCTTAATTTTTCAAAAGTTCATTTTGAATTTCTTTCGTGAAATGCAAGAATTGGACTATCGTTTCTTCAACTGAAAGTAAGGAGCAACATCAAAACTTAAAAACAGACAGAAAATAGAGGCTGTTTCCAAAAGATTTAGGATTCAATAACATTTTTCAACTTTATTTATTTTTTTCTTTTTGTAAATATCTTAAAATGTCAAAATATGCTTATGGTTCTAACAATTGTGCTCTATGATTGGTCAGAGACACGATGGGGCTCAATTTTGGAGGGAAAATCAAAAATACTCAGAATCGAAAATAAACGGGGTCTGCCTCAAGGGAAGGCTCAGAGACCCTTCGTTCCCTCATTTCTGAGGGCAGGAGAGGGGAGGGGTCAATTTTGGAGGGAAAACCAAAAATACTCAGACACTAATATCAATATTTGTAACGATTTTATTTGAACTTTTTCCAAGTTGATCAAGGGGGACGATGGGATTGAATCATAGAGAAACATCAAGTTTATTTAAAAAAAAACTACCACTAATCAGCATCTTTAAATAAATGAAACCCAAACCGAAAAGAAATTACAATAAATAATCGAGTCAAACTCAAGACAAGCAGAAATTAAGATAAATTGGGGGGCAAAACCCCTTTGCCTTCACAAGGCCAGTGTGGGGGGTTGGGGGTTAGGTGGGAGGATCTTTCCATGGAGGGAGGGGGACTCTGGGAAATTTTTGTGTTAAATAAGTAGTTTCTGTACGTTTTAAAAGAGCTTTAAGGGGATTTGAGAGACTTAGTTACCTGATTCTGTTTGAATTTCTTTCGTGAAATGCAAGAATTGGAATATTTCAGCAGTGTCTTGTCGAGGTTTACCTTGTCACAGCTACATTTTCATGATTTTCACTTTGGATTTCTTTCGTTGAAATGCAAGAGTTGGAATATTTCAGTAGTGACTTGTTGTGCTTTACCTTGTCATAGTTACATTCTCTTGATTTTTTGAAGTTCATTTTGAAATTCTGTCGTGAAATGCAAGAGTTGGAATATTTCAGTAGTGTTTTGTTATGCTTTACCCTGTTACGGTTACATTCTGATGATTTTCATAGTTCATTTTGAATTTCTTTCATTGAAATGCAAGAGTTGGAATATTTCAGTAGTGTTTTGTTGTGCTTTACCTTATCACAGTTACATTCTCTTAATTTTTTAAAAGTTCATTTTGAATTTCTTTCGTGAAATGCAAGAATTGGATTATCGTTTCTTCAGCTGAAAGTAAGGAGCAAAATCAAAACTGAAAAACGGACAGAAAATAGAGGCTGTTTCCAAAAGATTTAGGATTCATTAACATTTTTCAACTTTATTTATTTTTTTCTTTTTGTACATATCTTAAAATGTCAAAATATGCTTATGGTTCTAACAATTGTGCTCTATGATTGGTCAGAGACACGATGGGGGTCAATTTTGGAGGGAAAATAAAAATACTCAGAATCAAAAATAAACGGAGTCTGCCTCAAAGGAAGGCTCAGAGGCTCTTCGTTCCCCCATTTCTGAGGGCAGGAGAGGGGATGGGTTAATTTTAGAGGGAAAACAAAAAATATTCAGATACTAATATCAATATTTGTAACGATTCTATTTGAACTTTCTCCAAGTGGATCAAGGGGGAAGATGGGATTGAATCATACAGAAACATTGAGTTTATTTAAAAAAAAAATTACCACTAATCAGCATCTTTAAATAAATGAAACCCAAACCGAAAAGAAATTACAATAAATAATCGAGTCAAACTCAAGACGAGCAGAAATTAAGATAAGTTGGGGGGCGAAACCCCTATGCCTTCCCAAGGCCAGTGTGGGGGGTTGGGGGTTAGGTGGGAGAATCTTTCCATGGAGGGGGGGGGGGCTCTGGGAAATTTTTGTGTTAAATAATTAGTTTTTGCATCTTTTAAAAGAGCCTTAAGGGGATTTGAGAGACTTAGTTACCTGATTCCGTTTGAATTTCTTTCGTGAAATGCAAGAATTGGAATATTTCAGCAGTGTCTTGTCGTGGTTTACCTTATCACAGCTACATTCTCATGATTTTTCAAAGTTCACTTTGGATTCTTTCGTTGAAATGCAAGAGTTGGAATATTTCAGTAGTGACTTGTTGTGCTTTACCTTGTCACAGTTACATTCTCTTGATTTTTCGAAGTTCATTTCGAATTTCTGTCGTGAAATGCAAGAGTTGGAATATTTCAGTAGTGTTTTGTTGTGCTTTACCCTGTTACGGTTACATTCTGATGATTTTCTTAGTTCATTTTGAATTTCTTTCATTGAAATGCAAGAGTTGGAATATTTCAGTAGTGTTTTGTTATGCTTTACCCTGTTACGGTTACATTCTGATGATTTTCATAGTTCATTTTGAATTTCTTTCATTGAAATGTAAGAGTTGGAATATTTCAGTAGTGTTTTGTTGTGCTTTACCTTATCACAGTTACATTCTCTTAATTTTTCAAAAGTTCATTTTGAATTTCTTTCGTGAAATGCAAGAATTGGAATATCGTTTCTTCAACTGAAAGTAAGGAGCAACATCAAAACTTAAAAATGGACAGAAAATAGAGGCTGTTTCCAAAAGATTTAGGATTCATTAACATTTTTCAACTTTTTTTTTTCTTTTTGTACATATCTTAAAATGTCAAAATATGCTTATGGTTCTAACAATTGTGCTCTACGATTGGTCAGAGACACGATGGGGGTCAATTTTGGAGGGAAAATCAAAAATACTCAGAATCGAAAATAAACGGGATCTGTAGCTTATTTGTAACGATTCTATTTGAACTTTCTCCAAGTGGATCAAGGGGGACGATGGGATTGAATCATAGAGAAACATCAAAATCATTTAAAAAAAAACTACCACTAATCGGCATCTATAAATAAATGAAACCCAAACCGAAAAGAAATTACAATGAATAATCGAGTCAAACTCAAAACGAGCAGAAATTAAGATAAGTTGGGGGGCAAAACCCCTATGTCTTCCCAAGGCCAGTGTGTGTGTTGGGGTTTGGGGTTGGGGTTAGGTGGGAGGATCTTTCCATGGAGGGGGAGCTCTGGGAGATTTTTGTGTTAAATAAGTAGTTTCTGTATCTTTTAAAAGAGCTTTAAGGGGATTTGAGAGACTTAGTTGCCTGATTCTGTTTGAATTTCTTTCGTGAAATGCAAGAATTGGAATATTTCAGTAGTGTCTTGTCGTGGTTTACCTTGTCACAGCTACATTCTCATGATTTTTCAAAGTTCATTTTGGATTTCTTTCGTTGAAATGCAAGAGTTGGAATATTTCAGTAGTGACTTGTTGTGCTTTACCTTTTCACAGTTACATTCTCTTGATTTTTCGAAGTTCATTTTGAATTTCTGTCATTAAATGCAAGAGTTGGAAGATTTCAGTGATGTTTTGTTGTGCTTTACCTTCTCACGGTTACGTTCTGATGATTTTCATAGTTCATTTTGAATTTCTTTCATTGAAATGCAAGAGTTGGAATATTTCAGTAGTGTTTTGTTGTACTTTACCTTATCACAGTTACATTCTCTTAATTTTTCAAAAGTGTATTTTGAATTTCTTTCGTGAAATGCAAGAATTGGATTATCGTTTCTTCAACTGAAAGTAAGGGGCAACATCAAAACTTAAAAACGGACAGAAAAAAGAAGCTGTTTCCAAAAGATTTAGGATTCATTAACATTTTTCAACTTTATTTATTTTTCTCTCTTTGTACATATCTTAAAATGTCAAAATATGCTTATGGTTCTAACAATTGTGCTCTATGATTGGTCAGAGACACGATGGGGGTCAATTTTTGAGGGAAAATCAAAAATACTCAGAATCGAAAACAAACGGGGTCTGCCTTAAGGAAAGGCTCAGAGGCCCTTCGTTCCCACATTTCTGAGGACAGGAGAGGGGAGGGGTCAATTTTGGAGGGAAAACCGAAAATACTCAGACACTAATATCAATATTTATAACGATTCTATTTGAACTTTCCCCAAGTTGATCAAGGGGGGACGATGGGATTGAATCATAGAGAAACATCGAGTTTATTTAAAAAAACTACCACTAATCAGCATCTATAAATAAATGAAACCCAAACCAAAAAGAAATTACAATAAATAATCGAGTCAAACTCAAAACGAGTAGAAATTAGGATAAAAGTGGGGGGCAAAACCCCTATGCCTTCCCAAGTCCAGTGAGGGGGGTTGGGGGTTAGGTGGGAGGATCTTTCCATGGAGGGGGGCTCTGGGAAATTTTTGTGTGAAATAAGTAGTTTCTGTATCTTTTAAAAGAGCTTTAAGGGGATTTGAGAGACTTAGTTGCCTGATTCCGTTTGAATTTCTTTCGTGAAATGCAAGAATTGGAATATTTTAGTAGTGTCTTGTCGTGGTTTACCTTGTCACAGCTACATTCTCATGATTTTTCAAAGTTCACTTTGGATTTCTCTCGTTGAAATGCAAGAGTTGGAATATTTCAGTAGTGACTTGTTGTGCTTTAACTTGTTACAGTTACATTCTCTTGATTTTTCGAAGTTCATTTTGAATTTCTGTCGTGAAATGTAAGAGTTGGATTATTTCAATAGTGTTTTGTTGTGCTTTACCCTGTCACGGTTACATTCTGATGATTTTCACAGTTCATTTTGAATTTCTTTCATTGAAATGCAAGAGTTGGAGTATTTCAGTAGTGTTTTGTTGTGCTTTACCTTATCACAGTTACATTCTTTTAATTTTTCAAAAGTTCATTTTGAATTTCTTTCGTGAAATTCAAGAATTGGAATATCGTTGCTTCAACTGAAAGTTAGGAGCAACATCAAAACTTAAAAACAGACAGAAAATAGAGGCTGTTTCCAAAAGATTTAGTTTTTTTTTGTTCGGCATAGATGAAAGGTCCAATACCTCAGTTAATATAAGAGATTACATTTTGATATTGTTTGACAATCTACTAAATTTTAAGGTTTTCTTTAGTTTCGAAATGTTTTTTTTGGTCAGTCCATCTTTAATTATTCACAAACAATACTGAAGAAAACCAATTTCCACTGTTTATCGACATCAAATTGTTAAGAAGGCTATTATTTCATTGAAATACGCATTAAAATTTTTAATTTTCATGTTTTTGATTTCATGTTGATGAAGAATTTTAACACAACTTCAACTAGTTATTATTTTTTGTTCGGCGTAGATGAAAGTTCCAATACCTCAGTTAAACTAAGAGGTTACATTTTGACACCGTTTGACAATTTACTAAATTTTAAGGTTTTCGAGTGAACGTAAGTATGACTATGCATCATAATATAATATTGTGTTAATATTCTACATAGAATTATTTCATTAAAAATATATTATGCATTACATTGTTATGTGTTCATTATTTTTAGAGTAAGCTAGCATATCAAAAGCTTAGAATGTCTATTAAAACATCGGAGATGTGAGAAAAGGAATTTGCATACATCTATTGTTAGACACATGGGGTAACATTGACAAAATCAAGGTATCAGAATGAATAAATTCTTTATCAACATCCGTTATTGGATATGTCATTATGTCATTATGAAAAAATTGCAAGTAAGTAGGAAGTAGGTAAGTTAGTAAGTAACAAACTCTTTTTTGAATTCATCTCTTGGATACACAATACAGAAATTTTATTACAGGAAATTATGAAAAAATTGAAGAAACTCTCTTTTAGCATTCATTATCGATTGAAGTTGTTTCCTAGACAGACAATACAGCAATTTCACAAAATCTAAGTATAAGAGTGATTAAGTTGTACATCAACTTGCTTTTCTCGCATGCATAGGAAAAAGTTGACTATTTGATTTTGATGTTGGATAAAAATCCAATCCATTCTTATAGAAACTGCAGTAGTTTCACAGAAAACATCTTCTGATTTAATACATGCAATAAACTGGCAAGTCTTGAAAACCGGACAATTCCTTTTTTTCTCTCTTTTTTATCACAAACAATTTTCAATGTCTCCAAGGCAAAGAAAATTATTCATGAATTCCACTATTTAATGCCCCCCTCCGGCGCGGGGGCCGGGCAGTTTAAATTGACTGGGTAAATCACGATAAGAGGACTTTTTTTTATTTTTCATCGGTTAGAGATGCAAAACTGGTACATTTTTTTTTAATAGAATGAGAATGAGTGACTATCTAATGCCTTGCTGTTTAAGTTAGGAGTTGAAATCAAGACCAGATGAATTTTTGAGATTTTTCATTGGTCTCCGGCGCGCCGGAGACAATTCCCTTGGTTTTGTTACTGAGTGGGAAAAATACCAGAAAATACCACTCTGATGTAGTTTTTAAAAATTGTGTATGGAGGAGGGAGCAAAAAGCCCCTCATTTGAGGCTTACACCATAGACATACAATTGGGTATCTTGGAATTTTCATCCTCTTGGTTCTGTTACTTTGTGGCAAAAATGGTAGAAAATACCGCTCTGGTGTAGTTTTTTAAAAAATGTGTATTGAGGGAGGGAGCTAACAACCCCTTATTTCGGGATTATTCACCTCTTGGATATACAATACAGAGATTTAATTCAGGAAAAATGAAAAAAAATAGACGGGGTTACGTACGCGCACGTAACCGTAGCAAGTATAGTAGCAAGGTAACCGTAATAGTAGCAAGCACGTAACCGTAATAGTAGCAAGGAGTTGTCCTCTATCATCAACAATTATTTTTATGTTAGCATTCTCTTTGAGTGCAATCATCTCTGGAGATCTCAATCTCGCATAACCAATATCATAAGAGTTGAATTTTTTCGGTATTCCAAAGAAATTTAATTCCTTACTGTCATGACAATACATGCACACATTTCCAATAGTGCAGCCACTTGTACTTTTTTCATAGTTTAAATACTTCTCCTTGTTGGCATTCAATGCTACAATAACCTTGTTATGTGAACACACTCTATTAAAATGTTCCATCTTCACTTTTTTTTAGAGACATGACTTACGCGTTTATCGTTCCACTGCGTAAAAATACTGTTTTAATACATGCAATAGACTAGGTAGTGTCGATAACCGTTCATAGAATACCAGTGAGAAAGCCACATCGTGTCTCTGACCAATCATAGAGCACAATTGTTAGAACCGTAAGCATATTTTGACAAAATAAGATATATACAAAAAGAAAAAAATAAATAAAGTTGAAAAATTTCAAAGTTTAAAAAAAATAGTTAGTTTTTATGAAAAAAATATTGAATTATTAGTTCAGATTTTACAGAAATAGTTTTATTTTTCGATCCAAAAATGGACTTAAGTTTCATCTATGAACCAGAGAATTGTATTTTCCATAATTTTCTTACAAAAAACTATAGTTGCCGGTCAAAAACCCTTATTAGCTCAGATTGTACAGAAATAGTTTATTTTTTCGATCCAAAAAGGGACTTAAGTTTCACATTTGATCCAGAAAATTGTATTTTCCATAATTTTCTTGCAAAAAACTATAGTTTACGGTCAAAAACCCTTATTAACTCAGATTTTACAGAAATAGTTATATTTTTTCGATCCTAAAAAGGACATAAGTTTCACATTTGAACCAGAGAATTGTATTTTCCATAATTTCCTTGCAAAAAACTAGAGTTTACGGTCAAAAACCTTAATTAGCTCAGATTCCCCCCAAAAACATACTTTTCAGACATTTCTTGTTAAAAATTTATTTTCAATTAATTCATCCGGGTTTTCAAAAGTAATTCATGCCAGAGTACAGCACTATAACTAGTCTAAGACATCCACTCAATCATCGCCCCCACCCTCCCCCCAAAAAAATGCTCTTCAGACATTTCTTGTTAAAACTTTATTTTCAAATAATTCATTTGGGTTTTTCACAAGCAATTCGTACCACAGTACAGCACTATAACTAGTCTAAGACATCCACTCCATCATCACCCCCACTCCCCAAAACACTTTTCAGCCATTTCTTGTTAATTTTTTTTATTTCTTGACTATTCTAAATTGACAACACATCGAAGTATATTTTAAATTGACAATACTCTCCAAACATCACTTGTGTATTATACAGTACACAATCAACCCATCTCCCCCCCCCCAAAACACTTTTCAGCCAATTCTTGTTAATTTTTTTTTATTTCTTCACTATTTTAAATTGACAACACATCGAAGTATATTTTAAATTGACAACACTGTCCAAAAATCACTTGTGTATTATACAGTACAGAATCAACCCATCTCCCCCCAAAACACTTTTCAGAAATTTCCTGTTAAAATTTTGTTATTTTTAACTATTTTAAATTGACAACACATCGAAGTATATTTTAAATTGAAAACATTATCCAAAAATCACTTGTGTATTATACAGTTTACAATCAACCCATCTCCCCCCAAAAACACATTTCTGCCATTTCTTATTAAATTTTTTTTATTTCTAAACTATTTTAAATTGACAACACATCGAAGTATATTTTAAATTGACAACACTGTCCAAAAATCACTTGTGTATTATAAAGTATACAATCAACCCATCTCCCGCCAAAAACACTTTTCAGTAATTTCTTGTTATTTTTTTTATTTCTGAACTATTTTAAATTGGCAACACATCGAAGTATATTTTAAATAGAAAACATTGTCCAAAAATCACTTGTGTATTATACAGTAAACAATCAACCCATCTACCTCCCCCCAAAAAAAACATTTTTCGGCAATTTCTTGTTAATTTTTTTTATTTCTTAACTATTCAAAATTGACAACACATTGAAGTGTATTCTAAATTGGCAACACTGTCCAAACATCACTTGTGTATTATACAGTACACAATCAACCAATCTCCCCCCCCCCCCAAAATACTTTTCAGCCATTTCTTGTTATTTTTTTTATTTCTTAAATATTTTAAATTAACAACACATCGATGTATATTTTAAATTGACAACACTGTCCAAAAATCACTTGTGTATTATACAGTACACAATCAACCCATCTCCCGCCAAAACACTTTTCAGCTTTTTCTTGTTAAAATTTTTATTTCTAAACTAATTTAAATTGACAACATATCGAAGTATAATTTAAAAATTGACATCACTCCAAAAATCACTTGTGTATTATACAGTACACAATCAACCCATCTCCCCCCAAAACGCTTTTCAGCCATTTCTTGTTAAAATTTTTTATTTCTAAACTATTTTAAATTGACAATACATTGAAGTATATTTTAAAAATTGACATCACTGTCCAAAAACATCACTTGTGTATTATACAGTACACAATCAACCCATCTCCCCCCCCCCCCAAAAAAAAACACTTTTAAGCCATTTCGTTTTAAATTTTTTTATTTCTTAACTATTTTAAATTGGCAACACATCGAAGTATATTTTAAATTGACAATACTGTCCAAAAATCACTTGTGTATTATACAGTACACAATCAACCCATCTCCCCCCAAAACTCTTTTGCAGCCATTTTTTGTTAAAATTTTTATTTCTAAACTATTTTAAATTGACAACACATCGAAGTATATTTTAAAAATTGACATCATTTTCCAAAAATCACTTGTGTATTATACAGTACACAATCAACCCATCTCCCCCCAAAAGACTTTTCAGAAATTTCTTGTTAAATTTTTTTTTCTAAACTATTTTAAATTGACAACAAATCGAAGTATATTTTAAACTGACAACACTGTCCAGAAATCACTTGTGTATTATACAGTATACAATCAACCCTTCTCCTCCCCCCCAAAGAAAACACTTTTCAGCCATTTCTTGTTTAAATTTTTTATTTCAAGTCAATCACACGGGTTTTTGCTAGCAAGTCGGCTCTGAAGTATTCGTAAATGCTGAACTCTTTTTTTCCACCTTAATAGGATCAAATTTGCAAATTCTAAACCCTTTTTTTTGCAAATGTCAAACAAAGAATTCTGATTGTAGAGTCTAAATTTTTAAATAACAAAGCCTACACCCATTTACACGCTGTGCTTTCAAAACCCATCTGATTGAAAACATGAAAAGGTGCCAAGGAATGTAATCTCCTCAAAACTTAATTTTTTTGGCAATTTGCACGTCAAACAATTCTTAATACAGCTTTTCAAAATGTTCACGTGTAAATACAGTGTCAAAGTTATGGGTTTTTCATGCGCAATTCATGTACCCTTCGTATTGCATACACTATTATCTTGCCCCATTTCTTGTACCGTTTCATGTACCCCTGAAACCTTATACTAGGTAACTACTACTAACAATAACCAGATGTCTACATCCATGAATGTTGTTGAACTTATGTTGACATCCATCAAACATTGACAAAATCCTTTTAAAATATCAAAGTGAGAAAAACCATGAAAAAACATCCACAGGGAGAAAAACCATGTTTTTTCATTCTCAGTGAGAAAAACCATGAAAACATGCATAAATTATATATCGCCTGTGCTGGTACCCCCTTCCCTACAAATCTGAGGGAAGGATGGGGTTTTCTAGCTCTAAGCAAATCTGAATTTAATTAAAATCTCTTGAACTTGGAATTAACAATATTATGGTTTTGCTCTTATTGATTTTTATCCATTTGTCTTTGTTGATTTCGTTGATTTTTTCTTTTCTGTGTCTGGCCCTTCTTACTATATAATCCGGAAGTGTCCGTAACTAATCTGACGTCTGCGAAATGCAACGGCTATCTAAAGTGTAAAGCCAAAAAAAGACTTATATTTTAGCCTTTCCATCCATAGCACCATAAATACCTCCAATTCAAGGGAAAAAGTTCGGTGAAATCAAGTTCAAACTGCATAAATTCAGGGCAAATTTGTCTTAATACCTGGCAGTAGAGATCCAAATCCAAAGGTTCTAGCACCCCCAAAACTGGAAATGAAACCCGTTCTACAAGTATACAGCGTAATTCATTTATCCATCAAAAATAAGCAAGTGACCTAATCCATAGCACAATGCTTTTGGAAATCAGTTCTATTCTTTTATCTACAACCTTATAGCAATTCAAATTACAAAAGTAAATTAAAACCAAATTTTTCAACATAACAATTGTGCGTTCAATTGCGGCCCCATAAGGTAACAGTATTTTTCTTACCTGTTAACTAAAAAAATTATGTTTTTGAAGACTAAAAATGAAAGTACGAATTGGACAAGACGTAATAAGTTATTCCTGTAATAAATAATAAAGTTTTATATTCCATCCTGACTTAGCAGGCTCATAGCAGGCACATTATATTTACAAAATTTCACTTGTAAAAAATCACGCTGCGACCAAACTTATTTCTATTTTAGACAACCAGTAGCCACAGCATATAGTATATGAAATGAACACCATACCCGTAAATAGGTATTTAATTAGTGATTGAAAAATAATGTTTGAATACTTGATCCCCTACACAGAAGAAGTTAGGTTAAACCGTATAAAAAATAAGCAGATGTCTTATGCGTTCCATAAGATGACAATGAACTACTACTGTCAATGAGCGACTGTTTCCACACATACCTGACCCAGCTGTATATCGTTGCGTCATCCCTATTAAATATCTTTACGAGCGTACCGTGGTGTCAATCCGCGGATAACTTGGCTGCAGTTCAGATGGCTCGGAAGATTTCTTTTGAATAGACAATTCACGTAGCCAATGAGTACTTTAGAACTTTATTTGTGGAGATCACCGCCTGATGATCCAAAAATTATTCAGGTTGTTTTTCTGCATTCAGAATTTCGTCTTCAGTTGGCAGCTCGATGGTAATATTGAGCTGGTCAACTGTGCTGATTGAAAATTAGGTAGGATGCATCTAAAAAAAATTACAGATACAGTTCTCTTTTGTTTCTATGCCTGGTGTTCGGGAGGCTTTTTTGACAAGTCTGATTTACTAAGTATATACATCTTTTTATAGCGCAATAAATCTTACAAGTAAAGATGCGTGTAGATTTTACAACAATGATGAACCTCCAACAGAATATTGGCATAAATATCAACAGTGGCAAGAAGAAGTCTTCGAGAACCGTATGTTAAATGATGAATGATGAATGATGAAACACATGACTGTGTTTCCACCGTGCAACATGGAGTGGAAACCAGATATAGGAACTAAGGTTTAGTGCACTACATCGATGTAAATATTTTTATTAATCTGCGGCTTTCAAAACTTGCTAAAATATTAGCTTGAAAAATAATAAATAGCAAAATCATTTGAAATTTTCAGACAGGTAAAATTACACCATAAAAGTGTTGATAAAGAAAAAAAAACAGAACTGGAATAAAATTGCATAACCAATGTCTTTTCATTTTCTCAATTAAACTCGGAAAATAATAACATTTAAAATTCTCTGTTATCTCGTAACAATCATCGGAATGTTTTCTAAAGAAATATTTGGAGGTATAGTTGTCATATACAGCAAGGTGAAATCATTTAAAACACGGAACAAATCTACTAAACGAACAACAATTACTTTGCCGCATATTGTTGTTCTGACTATACTGTTGATGAACAGTATAGTCATGTATATAGGAGACACACAGTTTTACATACCATTGCTTAGGGGGGGGGGGCTTGAACTCCCCATCTGAAATTTATGTCTGGCTCGTAAAACGTAACAAAAATGCATATTAACAAATTTTTAATGCGGTTTCAAAAGTTTTTTCTGTTCAAAATCTGGGCCTAATTTGAAACTAGGGCCAAAACTTTTGAAACCGCATTAGAAATTTGTCAATATGCATTTTCGTTACGTTTTACGAGCCAGACATAAATTTCGGAAGATGGTTGGTGAAGATGGTTCCCTTACTGGTGCTAATTTATTTTGACAAGAATGGTCTTAAAATGTCAACGAGTTGGCTGAAAAGGATAAAATATCTTGTTCATTTATTTGGTTGTTCTATTAAATCACTTTTAATTCCACTTACAGTTTGTGCCAAGTTTCAAATATAAAGTTTGCTTTTTATAATCCCAGCCAGATACTAATCTCAAAACAATCCTGCGGTAATATATCTCACCCTATTCTTTCTCCTTCTGTGCTTAATAAATTATTTAAGGGACTTGCTCTGTTTTTAAATTATTTAATTTATTTAGAAAATATGTTAAAAAAATTAGCTGAGAGTTAAATAAAAAAAAAAATAATAAATAAACGCTTTGCTGGAAACGATTCGCCCTAGCCCTAGGTGTGGAAATTGAACCCTTTTCAAAATTGTTTTCAGTGAAAATACATCTGGCTTTGTATCATTCTACAATTGGTACTATTGAGATGTTAATCTGTTAGAAAAACAATTTTTACTTTCTAGAAATGTAAAAAATTCCAATTGAAATATTTGAAGGCACTTCCACTGCACAAATACCTCCCCCCCACCATCCCACGATCTCCAACCACTCCTTATGTGTTAATATATACTCTGAATTATATATTTCTTATGTGTTTATATAGTGTCTGCGTTATGTGTCAATGTAGATTCAATGTTTCTTTTGCAATAGCCCAATTTCTAGCCCAACACAAAGTCTTTTTTTTCAATTAAAGTACCACACAAAAAATATTTTCAAAATGAGTTTAAAATAAAGTTTAAAATTAGCTTATTTTAAACTGATGATAATTAAAATGTATGATCCTCATATAAACAGCTTATATTTGTCAAAGAAACTTTCGAATTTAACATTTAACAAAATAAATGTCAATTTATCTCTTATTTTCTGGATACTTTTAAAATTTTCATCTCTAAACTAAAACGATTTTCATTTACCAAATAAAAAAAAAATCCAAAAATATGTGCCATGTTTGCACTAGTAGTTGTTGTATCAAAGAAACATATGATTGCCAAGCTATTTAACGTTCCGACACTAAGCTATAGCCCAAAATTTTTCTAAAAATTTAAATTTTGGTTACCTAGGCTGGGAAAACATCTTTTTTTATTTTTACCAACCTGGAAAGAAAAATCCCTAAATAAAAATGTCATATTTCAACCTAGGATTCATTTCTACCAAAACAAGTGAATCATCTTACTGGAGCCAAAGTCAGGGGATTTGAGGTGGATGATTGGGAAGATTTCTCTCAGGAGAATACAATTCCAGGGGTAAAAAGGCAATGAAAAATTTTGTGCTTATGTGTAAAAAAAAAAATCAAAAATTGTGTTTTAGAGCGTATAGGGCATTTACCCCTAAGAAATATACCCTGACGTCATATCTATCGGATGGCTTATTTAGCACAAACAATAGATCATTTTACTTTCCATGCCGCTAAATGAGTGTTTCAGCAAAGGGTAAATTTTTTTCTGGTCTTTAGAAGGCACGGGGCTATCAGCAAACTCATGTTAATTTTTTCTCGTTTTGTGTTTGACTCGGTTATTTATTGTAATTTCTGTTCGTTCTGATTTTCACATAGTTATTAATACTGATTTGTTGTAGTGTTACATGGAGGGCTATTTACAAATTTTTTCTTCTTTTTGGCTTAGTGGAACTCTTTTTTTGAAAGACTTGCTTTGTGGAAAGCGTTTTCTAAATTAATCACTAGCAAAGCTAATGTTACTTTAAATGGTGGATTTTGGCATAGATAGAAAAGGCATTGCATTTGAGAATGTACCTAAGAACAATAAGAATTTGTGAGAAAAAAATTGCATTTTATCGTCCATTTTCAAAAAAAATTTTGAAACTCGTCTGAGGCTTTAGTCTTCTCTTGGATAGAAAATAGTTTTATCTAAGGTCCAAATGTAGGTTATAAACGACAAAACTTGAATTATGAAATAAAGAAATTTTAATAACTAAGCTTTCTTAATAAGTTTGTACAGAATTTTTGCGGGTATGGCTAGATGGTGTTGACGTTTTTACTTCTCAGTGACAAAATTAAGTTTCCGTTCTTTTATAGGAAAGCGTTAGTTAATAGCAGGGCTGAGAACGAATTGAATGAAATCACGCACTAAAACTGTAAAATTCGCAAGACGGATTCTTAGCCAATTTGCTATTCCAGCTATATTTAGCGAACCTAAGGGATTTCCAGATTCAACTGATTCTACTTTGGCTGCATTTTCAGTTTTCAATTTTCTCCTTTGAACTTCAGCTGACATTTTATCATACAATTCTGGGAATAGTTCTTTGACTATGCTCTTCTTCAGGTTAAAATCTAAACTGTCAATAGCCATCTTGTGCTTCTCATAAGCTGAGGTTGTTATAGTATGAAGTGCAGGGCTTTTATCTAGCATGAAACTAAGAAACCCCTCAAGGAGGGTAGAAACTGTCCAAGTAGGGTTCCATGAACCAGGGTGATAAGCGCTCATGGACATACAAATACTTCTATCTACTGCAAACCTTCCATTTGGTGTGATCATATAAAATTGTGGGGGGCTGTAGGGATAATCTTTAGGAAAGACCAATTTTCCATGATAATAACCCCCTTCAAATGGACTATCTTCTGGTCCTTGTATTATAAAATGCCATTCAAGAATATTTGACGGTAGTGGTTCAGCAGCTATATATGGCATTGGATCTTTTTTTAGATGTACATAATCTTGCTTAAGCCGACGAATCGCTATTTCCATAATTTGAATATTTCTACTCTGCCATTCCTGAGTTAGTTGTATAATACAGTGGAAATTCTGCTGCTGAAATAATCCATTCTTTTTTACTAGGATGTTACAAAAGTTGTAGAGATTTTGTACAAGTTGCTACAGCTTTTTCCAGTATTTCTGCTGTTAATGTTTTTTTGTCCAGCATATTAAAAAATGTTGAATTTCATTCAAGAATGATACCATACTATTTTTCATAACTCGCATCATAAGCGTTTAAAGATGACGCAAGTCAACAAAACAACTAAGTCACACCAAATAGTTCGGTTTATTGTATTTAGTCTATATGAGTGTACTGGCCTACTGAAAAAAAGTAAAAGCATAATTTGTAAACTTAGATAGATGCTCTATCCAAAATATAATTATGTAAAAACTTAAGCAAGCTCAGTTTATAGTAAAGTGCTGGTCTGTAGAATTCTATAGATATCAGAAAATATAATTATACAGTTTATATAAACAAGTTGTGTAAATATTGCGCAATCTGCAAAACAGGTATTGTTCGCCTTCAGTTTTGACTTTATTCTTTGATTCATTAAGAAATTCTTTATTTTTTAAATTAATACCCTTAGATTTGGGTTCCCGCATGCACCAACATATATTTACTCAACATCAAAAACCTATACTCTTACGATTTTCCGTATTTTGTTTTCATATAGTTTACTTCCAAATTTAATTAAGGAACAGACTCACCTCTTAGATCAAATTAAATAAAAAAAACAAGTTTTTTAAACTGAAAGTAAGGAGCGACATTAAAACTTAAAACGAACAGAAATTATTCTGTATATGAAAGGGGCTATCCCCTCCTCAACGCTTCGCTCTTTACGCTTAAGTTTTTTATTGTTTAAAAAAAAAAGTTATGAGACAAAGTCAAACTTTAGCGTAAAGAGCGAGGCGTTGAGGAGGGGACAGCCCCTTTCATATACGGAATAATTTCTGTTCGTTTTAAGTTTTAATGTGGCTCCTTACTTTCAGTTTAAAAAACTTGTTTTTTTATTAAATTTCTGATCGTTTTTTAGTTAATACAACTTTTATTTTGGCTCACCGTCATTGAATAAGTAAACAAAATTTCCATAAAAATTTTACTTTTCTTTTGCTAAATGGATGTCTCTAAATTTGGTTATGACGTAATTTACAAATTAGCTTACGGAAATAACTTCTATATTCGTATATTTTTCTTCTAGCAAAAAATACGAAGTTGCAGATTTTTGCAGATATGAGCTTGAAACCTGTGTAATAGGGTTTTCTGATACGCTGAATCTGACAGTGTGATTTTCATTAAAATTCTTTCACTTGTGGGGGATGTTTCCACCCTCTTTAAAAAATCGGGTAAATTTTCTCAGGCTCGTAGCCTTTGATGAGTAATACTAAACTTAATAAAATCTATATATTTAGAATCAGCATTATAAACCCATTCTTTTGATACATTTATTGACATCAAAACTCCGTATTTAAAAGTTTCGATCACTATTGAGCCGTATCGCTTGTTTTCTTATTGTTTTTTTTTATTACGTATATGTTATTACGTATATGATGGGATTCTCCCTTTAGTCAATACCTCTCTCTTTACGTTAAAAGTTAAAAACAAATTTAATTCACCAACCCCTGAATCACAAAGGCTGTTTAGTTAGAATAGATAGCTCTTTTGAAAGCACTAAAAAAAACTGTAGCGTAAAGAGCGAGGTATTGACTTGGGGGAGAACCCCTCATATACGTTATAATTTCTGTTAGTTTTAAGTTCTAATGTTGCTTCTTATTTTCAGTTGAAAAAAAACTTGTTTTTTTTAAATTTAATTTCTGATCGTTTTTTAAATAATGCTTGGAAATCCAGTGCTCCCTTAATAGAAATGTCCCCTATGCCAAAGAAACTACCTCCACGGAAAGATTCTCCCGAGTACCTCCCTCCTCCACTCCCATCCTCCAGAAAAAATATCCTTCCTGAAAATGTCTGTATATTTCCCAATAACCAATAAATAATGCTGGTTAGTCCGGCGCCCCCTTCATGGCAATTTCCCTTCCAAACATGAAAACTTCCTTCATGGACAGATCTTCCAACATAACCTCCAACCCTACCCCCCTACCCCTCCCCCCCTCACTACCAGAAAAAAACCCTCCCGAAACGTCTGTATACTTCCCAATAACCAATACTATATGTTAACATTTGGTAAAGTTCATAACTTTTAGCCCTCCCCCCGGGGACTTCGGGGGATTAAGTCATTAAACACATTTATCATATTTTTGACCATGCTGAACAAAATGGCTATCTCAAAATTTTGATCAGATGACTTTGGGGAAAAAATGAGCGTGGGAGGGGGCCTAGTTGACCTCCATTTTTTTTGGTCCCTTAAAAAGGGCACTAAAACTTTTAATTTTCGTTCCAATTAGCCCGTTCACGATATTCTAGGGACACTGGGTCGATACGATCACCCCTGGAGAAAAAAAAACAAAAAAAACGCATCCGTGATTTTTCTTCTGGCAATAAATGCAAAATTCCACATTTTTGTAGATAAGAGCTTGAAACCTCTATAGTAGGGTTCTCTGATACGCTGAATATGATGGTGCAATTTTCATTAAGGTTCTATAACTTTTATGGGGTCTTTCCTCCTTTTTTGAAAATCAGCCAAATATTCTCAGGCGCGTAGCTTTTGATGGGTAGGACTAAATTTAATAAAAATTATATATTTGAAATCAACATTGAAATCTGATTCTTTTTATGTTTCTATTAGTATCAAAAACCCGTTTTCTAGAGTTTTGGTTACCATTGAGACGGATCGCTCCTTACTTACAGTTCCTTACCACGAACTGTTTGATATAATTAGAAGATAAATCAAAATTACAAAATAATGAAAGGAGCCATGCTGTCATTGCAATTTACCCATGACACCGTTTAAAATCTTTTCTGGTTCAGTACAAGTTTTATGCGCAGAATAAGAGAAAATTAGAAACTCTGTTCTGGATCTGCGTGAAGAGCTAAAAGTGTGAAGAATTAGAAAAACAACCAACCAAGAGTCAGAATTGCTGGAAAACATAGCCTGAAGTACGGTAAAATAAGTGACTAGAGCAGAAACTAAAATGGAAAAGAAGAAATTGAGAGTTTAGAAAAAGAAGTAAAAAGAAGCCAAATAAACTAGAAAAAAGAAAAGCGTAAATTTAACATTGAAGCGAATAGTGGGAAACTTAGTGAAGAATTTATAGAAACTACAATAGATCATATTGAAATAGTGAAGAGTGAAGCTGGTATTAGTAATGAAGAAAATCAAATGCAAGTTCCCATAAGACAAGCCTTGAAAAATGTGCCTCATTAATTACCTGTTAGAATATTTTTGTTAGTAATATGTCAATGTAATACAATGAGACATATGTTTAAATAGAATAAGAAATACTTTAATTGAACAGGGTGGACACTGTCATTGAAATAGGTTTTCTAGATTTTGGTATTTTAGAGACACGACTTATGTGTTCGCGAGTATAGTAGAGGTGCCGTTGGGAATACCACTTACAGTTTCTGCCAAGTTTCAAATATAAAGTTTACTTTTTATAATCCCAGTCAAGTACTAATCTCAAAACAATCTTGTGGTATTATACAACAGACAGGCCTAGTTGAAGGAAATATTTCTCCATTTAACAATCAGGGTCACTTGGTTGCGGTACTCACAAGAAAGTATTTGTTCTTCTTATGCCTGTCTTCTGACAAAGTGTTTGGCCTGTTTTTTCAATTTAATCTTATAACAAGTGTGATATACTAAAATTACTCTGAAAGTACTGAATATGCCATTAATCTATATGAAAAAATAAACAATTGTTTTTCACAACCATCCTTCTTTGTATAAGGTAAAAGATCACATTTATTTAAAAGGTGATCTAATAGAGGACATATTTATTAATAAATTTGGCTGTTCAAAATAGCATCCTTATGTTTGCTATATAAAGAAATATTGATCTCGCTAACCCTTTATAGTATTTACCGTATTTTCTTTAGTTTGCTAACTGTATTATAGCCGATAAAATATGAGGACTGCAGATTCCTTTTTTCGCTTAATTCGCCCTAGGACTGCAGAATTTGCGATATCTTGAATGATATTTAAGAAATTTGCATAACATATGAAAAAGTTTTTGATGTATTTATGCTAGGTATCTGAAACTAGTTTACAATCTAGCTCCACATTCACAACCTAATGCAGAACCGATGATCAAAAATGCGAAAAACATAAATAGCCAAAAAAAGGTAGTGAACTATTGTAAAATAGTTCTCAAAAAAAATTTCAAAACAATCTTATCAAAACAATAAAAAAAATCGTATCTGTAGCCTGACATTCGATAAAATTATGTTTTTATGCACAAATGTCTTCCAATATATATTGAAATACTCTCAGACAATTCATGTCAGCGAATCCTCATGTTTAAAATTCTTTAGGGGTGATGCGAATCGTTTTGAACCCCCATACACTTATTGTGTGTCTGTCGCTTAGGCAATTTAAGCTAGCAGACCTAGAGTAGTGCAGCTGCTACGAATCCATTGGACAAAGAGTAGAACAGGCTTCAAATCTTGGAACTGTCTGAAAAAGCAAGGAGCAAAAGATATTATCCGACGAGTAGCTTTTATGCACCTTACAAGCCCCGTTGCGTTGCACTGGAGGGAAACTCAGCAAAAGAAGATCACTTTCAAAGGAAAAGTATACAGCGCTGTGCCCAGGGTTGTCAAAAATAAACAGGAATCGAGTACCTACTTGCGAGGACCCAACCTGCCCAGTAGAGGAGGTATCTGCTAGTCAACTACCGGTTGGTTTGCTAGTATATCAATATAGTATAACTACAGTAGAGTAAAGAGAAACAATACCAAGGAGACTACCCCTAACTATATCTGGCATTGAACGTGTATATGACAAACTTTTTTTGTGCAAACGTAATTGTTTTAGAAAGCTATCTACTAGGTCTGCACCGTGTGCCGTCTAAAAGGAGTTTACTACCATACGTTTAGCCTTACGATTTAAAATTAACCTAATTCTGGTAATTTATTGTTTATAGGTGTGCGAAGTTTTTCGGCTTCACGGAGAAACTTAGTTTAGCCGTGGATTTTATTTACAGGTATCTAAGTAATACATAAGATGTTCCAAAACAGCAATTACAATTAATTGGTAATCATCTCTTTTATGTGTGTGTGTGTGTGTGTGTGTGTGTGTGTGTGTGTGTGTGTGTGTGTGTGTGTGTGTGTGTGTGTGTGTGTGTGTGTGTGTGTGTGTGTGTGTGTGTGTGTGTGTGTGTGTGTGTGTGTGTGTGTGTGTGTGTGTGTGTGTGTGTGTGTGTGTGTGTGTGTGTGTGTGTGTGTGTGTGTGTGTGTGTGTGTGTGTGTGTGTGTGTGTGTGTGTGTGTGTGTGTGTGTGTGTGTGTGTGTGTGTGTGTGTGTGTGTGTGTGTGTGTGTGTGTGTGTGTGTGTGTGTGTGTGTGTGTGTGTGTGTGTGTGTGTGTGTGTGTGTGTGTGTGTGTGTGTGTGTGTGTGTGTGTGTGTGTGTGTGTGTGTGTGTGTGTGTGTGTGTGTGTGTGTGTGTGTGTGTGTGTGTGTGTGTGTGTGTGTGTGTGTGTGTGTGTGTGTGTGTGTGTGTGTGTGTGTGTGTGTGTGTGTGTGTGTGTGTGTGTGTGTGTGTGTGTGTGTGTGTGTGTGTGTGTGTGTGTGTGTGTGTGTGTGTGTGTGTGTGTGTGTGTGTGTGTGTGTGTGTGTGTGTGTGTGTGTGTGTGTGTGTGTGTGTGTGTGTGTGTGTGTGTGTGTGTGTGTGTGTGTGTGTGTGTGTGTGTGTGTGTGTGTGTGTGTGTGTGTGTGTGTGTGTGTGTGTGTGTGTGTGGTGTGTGTGTTTGTCTGTGTGTTTGCGCGTTTCAAATGTTAGAAGGCGCTTACAATGATGATGGAAGGTGATGTAGGGATTCTAGAGAGTAGTTTTAGTGTGGTACTGTGGGCTGGATTGCTTGCGAAAACCTGAATGAGTGAGTAGAAAAATTTTTCAATGAAAAAATGAGTGAAAAGTGTTTTTGGGAGATGGGACGGTGGCAAAAGGGTGTCTAAGAGTAGTTATATTGTGAAACTGTGGGCCGAGTTGCTCGTGAAATATCCGAATGAATGCCTTGAAAATAAAATTTTAACAAGAAATATCTGAAAAATGTTTTTGGGGAGATAAGGTGATGACAGAAGCGTGTCTTAGATTATTTATATTGTGATATTGTGGGCCAAATTGCTCGTGAAAACCCGAATGAATGAGTTGAAGTAAAATTTTTAACAAGAAATGTCTGAAAAGTGTTTTTGGGGAGATGGGGTGATGACAGAGGAGGGTCTTAGAGTAGTTATAGTGCTTTACTGTGGGCCATATTGTTCGCAAAAACCCGAATGAATGACTTGAAAATGAAAAATTTTAACGAGAAATATCTGAAAAGTATTTTAGGGGAGATGGGGTGATGACAAAGGAGGGTCTTAGAGTTGTTATAGTGCTCTACTGTGGGCCGAATCTCTCGCGAAAACCCGAATGAATGACTTGAAAATAAAAAAATTTAACGAGAAATGTCTGAAAAGGGTTTTGTGGGGAGATGGGGCGGTGAAAAAGGGGGGGACTTAGAGTAGTTATATTGTGATACTGTGGGCAAAATTGCTCGTGTAAACCCGAATGAATGACTTGAAAATAAAATTTTTAACCAGAAATGTCAGAAACGTGTTTTTGGGAGATGGCGCGATGAAAGAGGGGTGTCTTAGAGTAGTTGTAGTGCTCTACTGTGGCATGAATTGCTTGCGAAAAACCCGAATGAATGACTTGAAATAAAACTTTTAACGAGAAATGTATGAAAAGTGTTTTTGGGGAGAAGGGACGATGGTAGAAGGGTGTCTTAGAGTGGTTGTATTGTTATACTGTGGGTCGAGTTGCTCGCAAAAACCAGAATGAATGAGTTGAAATTAAAATTTTTAACAAGAAATATCTGAAAAGTGTTTTTGGGGAGATGGTGCGATGACAGAGGGGGGTCCTAGAATAGTTATAGTGCTGTACTGTGGGCCAAATTGCTCGCGAAAACCCGAATGAATGACTTGAAAATAAAATTTTTAACGAGAAATGTCATAAAAGTGTTTTTGGGGAGAAGGGACGATGGTAGAAGGGTGTCTTAGAGTGGTTGTATTGTTATACTGTGGGTCGAGTTGCTCGCAAAAACCAGAATGAATGAGTTGAAATTAAAATTTTTAACAAGAAATATCTGAAAAGTGTTTTTGGGGAGATGGTGCGATGACAGAGGGGTGTCTTGGAGTAGTTATATTTTGATACTGTGGGCCAAATTGTTCGCGAAAACCCGAATGAATGACTTGAAAATAAAATTTTTAACGAGAAATGTCTGCAAAGTGTTTTTGGGAGATGGGGCGATGACAGAAGGGTGTCTTAGAGTAGTTATAGTGCTGTACTGTCCGTCGAATTGCTCGCGAGAAAGCCCAAATGAATTACTTGAAATAAAATTTTTAACAAGAAATTTCTGAAAAGTGTTTTTGGGGATATGGGGCGAAGATAGGGGTATGTCACAGGGGGATTAATAGTGTAACATTATGGGATGACATGCTTAGAGTAGTTATAGTGCTGTACTGTCGGTCGAATTGCTCGCGAGAAAGCCCAAATGAATTACTTGAAATAAAACTTTTAACAAGAAATGTCTGAGAAGTGTTTTTGGGGAGATGGGGCGATGATAGGGGTATGTCACAGGGGGATTAATAGTGTAGCATTGTGAGATGACATACTTAGAGCATCAAATACTATCAAAGAAAGGTGGGCTTCTCTGTTTTCAAGGGGGGGGGTGTCATGTGGAGAGCTGATCTAGTGTGAAAACAGTTTTGTAGCACCATTCTGCTCTGGACCATAAGTATACTTTTTATCGCTTTGAACATCTGCTCTTCTCGCATAATGATCTTCCAATCTCTCCCATTAGGTATTTTTGCTTAAGATATACATCGCCGTTAATACGCAATATGGATATGTATGTGGCATGCTGGAGTTCCATGGGGTCCTGTTAGACTTGTTTGTGAGATACGCTTGTATCATTCATATTAGATCTCATCATGGGAAATACAGGGGGTCTTCAGAAAAAACAATGAATCAATGACTGAAATTTTAGCAGGGCATGAATCTTGCTAGCTGAGCAGTAGAAACAGGGATGCTCTGACGTTAGAGGGTTGCCGTAGAAATTATATGATAACTTCCCTATTATTACTACATTTTATGTTATCTTGAGCAATAGCGTTTTTTAGCATTTTTTATCGCCTAGCCGAAGCCCGGATTCCGTCCCAAGAATGCGTAAACCTAGATCAAACTCCCCCACTAAGCGTAGGATGGCCAGACTCCGTCCCCCAAAAACAGTAGACACAGATCAAACTCCCCCTACGGCGCATAGAGTGGATTGAAATAAGAATTTGTCGAAATAAAACTTCACCTTCTTCCGTTTTTTGATATTTTAGTGAAAAATATACCCTTGGCTAAGAGAAACCGTTCAGGGGGGACTGGACAATTCCCCGGAGGCGAGCAACGCGTAGGTCGGTACTTTAGTGGATGGAGGCTGGATAACAATAAATGTACGCTTGAATCTCCTCCCCCACAGACGGTGCCCCCTCCCCTGAAGTCCTCTCCCTTTATCTTTCCTTAAATTAGGCATGTTATTATTTTTCCTTTTAAAGCCACAATAACACCATCCTCTGAAAATAAAGGCTACTATGTGGGAGCCGGAAAATACTGTTAGGATATTGTGAAATATCCATGCATTTATCTTAATGAAAAAGGAGTATTTCCTTAAAAGCTCTTAATATGTAGAAAAAAAAACGAATGGTGTTTTGATCGAAAAATAAAACACAGAAAAAGAAAGGCTTTTCGGTGAAAAATGTTAAAATGGTATTATATGGCAGTGATGGATGCGCAATCATGGTTTGTTTACACATTGCGGAAATTTATGCGGATTTAGCACTCCGTGCGGAAATTCCGTCTGTTTTCGTGCTAGAAAAAATCTCTAGTTTTCCGCAACGTTTTGGTCAAATCAGGACGGAATCTTGGCAAGATTTTTAAATGAATAAAATCATGAGTATGGATTATCAAAAACTACGATCTTTTTGGTTCAAGGCTACCTCAGCTTCTATGATCCTGCGCACGCAGGCTGTCAAAGAACTAAGAAAAACGGTTTCATTTGGCTCTCTATTGCTCAACAGCTTTCAGAAGGGGGTAAGAACATAGGTCATGCTGTTGCAATAATTTGAAATCTTTGCCTTAAAATGCAGCGTTATTTTAGCCAAAGTTCGAACAGAAACGGACGGATTTCCGCATGGATTTCCGCAATGTGTAAACGAACCATCAATGTGTACCGCCATTAAGTTAATGAAAAAAGCTTTGGGGGTTTTGAGCGAAAAAAGAATCGCCGAAAAAGAAAGGCTTTAGGGCAAAAAATAAATAGTATTGAAAAATAGTATTAAATAGTATAAAATAGTATTATCTGGCAGTGAGGGATGTGCAATCATTACGTAAAGTCTGTACCGTCATTAAGTTAATGAAAAAAAAGTATTACGTGACACTGTTGCACAATCATTACGTAAGGTGTGAGCTATAAGTGGGTATTCCCCCTTGGGTTCCTGTGGTAGGGTTACGCAAAATTGCGTCAAGCATATTAGACCTGTCTGTTTTAAATTGGGCAAGTTGTATGACGTCATTGAAGTCCAGAGGGGTGTGTCATGGAGTCTTGCCAAATGTGTTCCCTTTAATAGAACCGGTAACTGCATTGCGTAGGTGTGAGGGGCTGGTAGCTCCACTTATCTGACTCTTTAATGGCGAGGGTGTGTCGCGTGGTGTAACATGCTCTTGAAACGTGGGCGAGGGATTAGGAGGTTATTATTAAAACTTGTGTATTATACGGACCACATTCCAAGTAATCATATAATATAAAACTGAAATCTTTTAAATCTTGCCATCCATTGCCTAGAAACAGGGATACCGTGACGTCAGAGGGCATGCCGTAGAAAAACAAAGGGGTATATCATAGAGTAAACAAAAGGGTGTGTCTTAGAATAAACAGCTGACCTAACCTTTAAACTATTGCCAAGGATGGGAATGATGCCTAAAAACAGATCAGAGGGATGTGCCACGTGACATCAGAGGGATGTCGCAGAAAAACAAAGGAAACTTATCATTGAAAAATTAGATGACCTAAACAAACCATTGAACTCTTGCCAAGGATATTGAACTTTTGTCAAAAATGGGAATCATGCCAGCTAGAAACAAATGCTAGGGGCCAGGAGCTTATGTATTATACAGAGCACATTCCAAGTAGTTGAAACACCTGGGAATTTTACCAAAAAAATTGCGACACCTGATCCTGCCAAATATTGCCTGGGCGGGAATTTCACCTAAAATTACGACACCTGGTCACCAAAAGAGGAAATCGCCGTTAAACAATCTTCTTGAATCAGTAGAAGAAAGGAGTAGTCCCTAGGGATGTCCTGGTAACCCGTGAGGGTATAGTACTTGTCTCGATTTTAATTACAAAAGGAATTAATTGTAAAGAACGTTAAGAACTATTGAACTTGACCTATCTTTTGTATCCCAACCATAATACAAGCAATTTTCTCATTGCTTAATCAGTGAAAAAAAATAAATAAATAACGATTTTATTTTCAAACGCAATAAAAACGGTCATGCCAATCAGCTGTAGTTGTTGTCATAATAAGACACTAAATATATAAAACATATGAAAACCACAGCCATAGACATCGTCATGCAAAAATATACATTGATTCGAAACATCACAGATTCAAACTAAACAGAGTCAAGCGAATAAAAAGAATAATGAACTAAAGAAAATACATATATACAATTATTGACGAGTGGGTGCAGAATTAAAAATCTCGACGAACCAGGGAACAAAACTACTTGCATATCGCATAAAACCGTGCTAGTACCGGTTGAATTCTTGGTTCTGGTTGAGTTACATTTTGCGGGAGCCTTAGACACGAAGGGAGAGGCTCAGGGGAAAAGATTTCACGAAGCTGTGGAATTTCCAATATACTGACACCAAATCTAAAACACAATTCATCACGGTGTGTCGACATAGCTTTAACTGAAATTTTTTTCAAAAGGGACTTTGGGAGATTTTAACACTACCAGAAGAGCTCGGTACTGGATCCTTTCCAGGCGGTCGTTCTGGTCCGAAGTCAGGCCATAATGCCAAACGGGACAAGCATATTCTACCAGCGGTCTGACATATGTAAGAAAAATATGCAATAGGTGGGGGATTAGGACACCATGACGAGCAAGGAGTTTTAAAGAAGCAAGTTGCCAGTTTGATCATCTCCTGTGTCTGTTTTTCCTACTTCAGGTCATGTGTGACATATATTCCCAAGAGTTTGATATCCATGATGCCTGAAACATTCTGCAAAGCAAGGGATGAACTGTCCCTCAAAAAAGAGAAAGTTAATATGAGTGATTTCTCACGATTGACGATCATTTTGCCCTCCTCAGCTTGGTGTGATAAGCTCGCCATTATTCTGTCTGCCTCATTTGAAACACTTTTTTCACCCAGCTCCAGTACGGAGAGATCATCACCGAATTTAAAGCAATCCGACTCATCATTTTCCAACTCAGTAACCATAACCAAAAAAACTAGAGGGCCTAAAATTATTCCCTGGGGAACTTCACAGTAAATTGAACGGGGATCAGAATAGGCTGATTTATGCTTAGTTTTTTTTTACTTCTACCTGAAAAAAAATTTGCGATTATTCTTATCAATATACATCAACATTAAAATTTGTCAATAGCTTGTGGATAAGGGTTTTATGGCAGATCAGGTCAAATGCTTTCTTTAGGTCAATTGCGATGAGGTTGACCCAGCGTTCCGGTTCATCTAGATGCTTTAGAATCTTATAAAGCAAACTAACTAAGTAATGGTTTGTTGAACTCTTGGGAATATTACCGAATTTCTGAGGGTCAATTTTATGCAGAATAAAAATTTCCAGCCACCCAGCGATGAAAGTTTCATAAATCTTGCTAAAAATCGATGTCATCGTAATAGGCCGCACACCAGTAAAATCACAGGGGGCTCCTTTTTGGGGATAGGGGTTATGAATCCACTTTTTCAATTTCACGTATACTGGCCTAACATTGTTATCTTGTTGAATATTAAAGTTAACGGAGCACTCAAAAATCAAGGAAAAACCTTAATGAGGTCAACAGGAATATCAAGTAATGTAATGCTGGTCCTCTTCAGTTTCATCAATTTGAGGCGAACTTGAGATTCTGTGATGATCGGGAATCCATAATGTGATGCGGAAAATCCTCCGAGTTTAGTGGTGGAAGTGACTGAAAAATCACTGCCGGATGAGTGTTTAGGCGATCTGTAGTTTCTTTGTTCGGCTTATCATGGCCAAAATCCCATCCAGTCTGCGTAATATTTGTCATTTGCTTTATCCTTTTGTACCACTGTTCAGGCTTAGAATCTAATAAATGAGATACTTCCTTTTGGTAGTACAACGCCACTGCCTGGCGGGTCATTCCTCTGATTTTATTCTTCAGGGTAGTAGCTTGTTTATGTTTTTTGTTACTGAAAAGTTTTCTCATTTTCCGGCTTAGTGCTTTGATTTCTTTTGTAACGTATGGACGATCTGCTGAAAAATGTTTGTTAACTTTTTCAGGAAAATAAAAATGTACTTGCCGAGAAGTTTTTCTTGATAAGTAGTGGCCATTTCATCAGCATTAGCCGTAGGAATTATACCGTCCCATTGTTCACTCGTGGGCCAATTACCGAAACCACACTATCCGCTGCTAGTGATTGGCCGACTTGTAGTTGTTTCTGTAAAGTACGTGACCCAGACTTTGCTTATGGGGTGTTGCTCAAGGGTGAAATGGGGGTTTCCTCCCACCGGGGGCCTGGGGAGGGTTTCCTGTAGAATTGAGACATGCTAGTAGCTATTCGGTGCAGAGCCGTATAACGTTTTGTTGTTTGGCAATTAACTAACTGTTTTAGACCTAATCCTGCTTCCAAAGACTCAAGTAGTAGTTTGTTAGCGTCACCATGCAAGAAAATACCACCTCTGGGGTATTTATTCTGTACGTAGTCAACGCTTAATTGAAGTTTTTCCCGGGAAGCTTTTCGAGAACTGACATCTTGTCCTGGCGAATAATAAAAACACAAACAGCTATACCATTATAATGGGAGGGTGAGCGTTTGGGCTTTGCAAATACCAAAGAATATCATCTTAATCATCAAGCACATGAAATTCTATCTGAAAAGCAGGCATGTTCTTATTATTATGTATTGCAAGACCTCCTCCATTTTTTCCAAGCCAGTGGTCATCTGGGCGTAACTTTATCATTTTATTATAACCGGATAAACTGAGTAGATCCAGATTTTGCCTATGGACCTCTGTTACTGCTATTATCGAGGCTCCAATTACTTGAGCTAAATTCTCCAGCTCAATAATTTTATCCCTATTTAAACTTTCCGCATCACTAAACAAAAAACTAGGCAGAGCAAAAATGTCAGAGGAGTGTTCTTTTAGCTTTGTTTTCACCTTAGTCCTTGGGCAGACAGTTTCCTGGTGTTCTAACAATTTTGCAAGATCAATTCTTTCTAATGGTGAAAACCTGTTATTAAGTGGGACGGCGTGGCTTATATTCGAAACGCGGGAGGCTGATATTTTAGGAAGAATAGATCTAGGGATTGCGGTAGGGTAGGTGGGAAGGGAGGAAAGGGGAGAGCTCCAAGAAAAACCAGAGAGATTTACTGAACCCGTCTGACCCGTGGTGCCCGCGAAGAAGGGATCCAGTAATGCGATGTCGGTATTGAAAAAGGTTGTCGTGGGCACGATTGGGGGGAGGGGAACCGAAAAGGCGGGTTTCTTTGGCTCAGCTGTTGACCCCCTCGTCCCGACAAGTTTTTTGACACACCGGCTTGGATCTAGGATTATTGCTTGAAGGATTGCTCCCATAAACAATCTAGCTAAGGCTTAGCATACTATTATTAAATACTGGATCACGCTTAAAACGAGGCAAGCGGTTAAAATACTTAAAAGGCACTGAATGATTAATGCGACATTTAAATTACTAACACTATGAGCAAAACTGCACAACTCGTTGTCACAAGCCATCATAAGGCAAAGATCGATATGATCGAAATTGCAATTTGTTGCTTTGCACTTTTTCAGTCTGTATTTTCGGCATATATGTAGAAATTTACAATTCTCTTTTTTGTTGCAGGAACCTCCTTCGAAATATTTGCACAATTTATTTACACGGGTGTTTTCTCATTGATTTGGTTGTTTCTTCTTATTATTAACGTTTTTCTTTCATGAATAAACGGACATTGTTCACCAAGTTTGCTTGCACAAGATGACATAAAAAAGAAACACTTTTTCTTAGTTTTTCGTCTTTCGGTGATTCCTAGTCCTTCGGCAATTTTCACCGCAACGTCACAACTTTTTTCAAACAGCTGTAAATTCAGAGCGTCGATTTCGGTCTGTTTCATCAACAGGGATCTGGCCTGAGATTCATTTTTTCTTCCATGCAGTGAATCTTTTTTTCAAGTTGCAATATTAAATTGTCTTTTGAAAGGCAACTCTCACGACTATTAGGACAATTTTGAGGGTGTGGGTTCTCCAAAGGTGGGGAAAACATACTGTTGAGGCAAAAGACAGCGTATGCAGGAGTATCAGCCTTAGGGTGCTCAATTACAACAGCCATAACACATGAGCTGCATTTCCAGTTTGGGATTTTATGCTGTAATACTGGCGTAGTTCTAACATAGGGGGGATGAAACCATAAAAGGCATTTCGAGCACTGAATCGTCACACCTTTCTCACACGGTCTCTCACATTCAAGGCAAATATAAATAGCTCTGGTTCGTGTCATATTCGTATTTAATTTTACAGATAATAGAACTAGTTAATTAGTCCAAAGTCAATTTCAACTGAATAACTTCAGTTGTTAATTAAAATTGGTTTTTAGGTCAGAGCCGTGTTTTCAGGCTCAGTGGGTTCAAACACGGGTTGTTCTCGTGTAGTTTCAAGTTTGTCGTCTCGTTTCAGCGGGTTTGAAGTTTCAACCTCATGTTTTCCTCGAGATCCCGCTTTGTAAAAACCCTTGATGCACTAGACGAGAACAACCCGTGTTCAAAGAAGAGTTGTTCATGGCTCAGCGGCTTCAAACACGGGTTGTTCTTGTCTAGTGCATCAAGCGTTTTCACACAGCGGGTTCTCGAGGAAAACACAGGGTTTGAAACTTCGAACCCGCTGAAACTAGACAAAGAATTAGAAACTTGAAACTAGACGAGAACAACCCGTGTTCCAACTCCGTGAGCCTGCGCGGCTCAGATCTCTGATTGACTGATGTTACGTCGGTAGAATATTTACAGCCTAGTGTGTAAGCTATAGAGTAGCAACGGCAAAAGAAAAAAAAACGCTCGGTAAAAAAAACACTTGGTAAGAAACCCCAAAGTGTGTATCGGATTAGGGTTGCCACGCTGACCCGAAAGAATTTACTAAATCGGCGAGGAAAAATTTACTAGATCGCATCTGTTTTTACTAAATGCTAAAAAAAAAATTTGCGCGTGCGGCTACGCCGCGCGCACACCATCAAGCATCGATTATTACTATAGGAGGATAATCAATACGATTTTCACAATATTTTTTCCTTTTTTTCTCTCTTTTTCCTCATTTCTTTTTTATGTTACATTTCTACTTACTTTTAATTTCTCTCAGCAGGCTCCTTTTTCCTGAATAAAAATTTTCCAACTAAGGGGATTCACCTAATCAACTTGGGTGGTTGGCTTTTGTTGTGATTCCAATAGATTCCCAATCATCACAAATCCAAGTGTCATTATAGCTTAATTTTTAGTTGGTAAGATTTGATACACAGAAAGCTAATTTTGTCGACCTTAAGACACCGGAAGTGAAGTGTTTGTTTATGAAAATAGGGGACTGCTTGTCTGTCTCTGAGACAGACAAGCAAAATTGTAAAACAGACAAGCGAAAATTGTAAATTGTCATATGTTTACGATAATTTTTTTTCCTGCATTCATGGAAAGTAAAAAAAAAGTTGTTTACTATAAATCATGACTTTTTACTAGATTTCGGGAAATTTACTAGATCCTCCAAATTTACTAGATTTTTTTTTACTAGATCTAGTAAAATCCTACTAAAGATGGCAACCCCGTATCGGATCTTTAGATGCGCTTTTAAAAACAGAAGAAATAAGAGGCTAAAAATTTGAAACAGGATGTCATTTCTAGGCATTGATTTAGATAGAATTGATTTTCTTGGAGTAAGCAATCCTTTTGCTACTCCAGTTGGCCAAAAAATAGGTAGGCCAACTACAAGTTCTAGAATAATGAAGTGTTCTCCCCCCCCACCAGTAAAAATGGTCGAGAATTGCCCCTGGCTGGATATCCACTCTTTGACTAGGCTATTGGAAAAAATTAGTTTATAGCTTATATAGAATGGTAGTATCCAATCTCCTTATAATTAAAAACATTTTAGTCAGTCATCTATTTGGAAAATTTGTCCCATCTGTATAGGAAAATCTAAATTTGCCAACTAGTTGACAATAGGCTAAATGTTGCCCCAGCAAAACTTTCATTTCCCAACTAGTTGACTAGTCACTTTTCCCCAGCAAAACTTAATTTTTCAAACTAGTTGACTAGGCTAATAAGTTCTCCCCAGCAGAATTTAATTTTTCCAACTAGATGAAACAAGCATTGCCCCAGAAAACAATTTATTTTTCAACTAGTTGACTAATTGCCTAATAGTTAGAATTTATTCTGAATAGCATAAAATATGTTAATAAAATATGTTTTTTTACAAATTTAATTATCACTAGGCTATTGTTACTATTATGTTGAAACTTCCATCTCTCTCCCTGTCTCCCTCTTAATGGGAGATATATTTTGAGTTTGAAGCCAGGGATATTTTGGCTTTGAAGCCAGGGATATTTTGTTTTAATTCCCAGGATAATTAGTCTTATACCTGGTCCCAAAAGTGAGATTGAATTTGTCAAAGCTTGGAGGGTTATTCCTCCTGTCTGTTTAAAGAAAACAAATGCATATTTGAAGTTTTGTTCATTTCCATCTTGCATTTAATGGACATAAATTGTGTATGTTCCTTCATTTGTCTGTGTTTCTTTTCTGGAGGAATATTTTTGTCTCATTTTTAGAATTTGCAATTAATTTTTTCAACTAGTTGACTAATAACTTCTCCCCAGCAAAACTTTATTTTTCCAAATAGTTCACTAATAACGTCTCTGCAGCAACACTTTAATTGGCTAACTAGATAATAATAAATGCTGTCCCAGCAAAACTTTCCTTTTCCAACTAGTTGACTAATAACTTCTCCCCAGCAAAACTTAATTTTGCCAACTAGCTGAAAAAAAACATTGCCCCAGAAAAAAATCATTTTCCAACTAGTTGACTAGTCATTTCTCCCCAGCAAAACGTAATTTTTCCAACTAGTTGGGTAATAACTTCTCCTCAGCAACACTTAAATTTGCCAACTAGCTGGAAACAAACAATGCCCCAGAAAACAATTCATTTTCCAACTAGTTGACTAGCAACTTTTCCCCAGCAATACTTTCTTTATCCAACTAGCTAGAAACAAACTTACCCTATAAACACTTTTGTTCGCCATCTATTTGGCAAGTAACTTTTCCTCAGAATAATTTCTTAGCTAATGACATGACATAAAGAGAAAACAAAAAACTTACTATTCCCAGTCCAACAAAAATTGGCAGTTTGTGCTTTTTTTGCAATTTTGTAGGTATAACCATCTAGTTATAACCAATATGGTGTTTGGTCATAAAATGGCCCATAAGTTAACATTGTATTCATGTGATTGTGAGACAACAAACCTTATTGATTAAGTTATAGTAAACCAAAGACTGGCAGGATCAATACAAGACACTAGGGTATATAGGAGTGCTGTTATTGATGTTAAAAGTAAAGATCACCATTTAGTAGTGTCAAGGGTTTATTTAAAGCTGAATTATTGGAAGGGTAACTACCTCCCGGGAAGTTATGATGTTGGTAGACTCCAGGATGAGAATTTGAGAGAAACTTTCCAGGAACAGTTCAATACTAAACTTCAAAGTTTAAAATTTGATAATATGGAAGATGGTTGGAATAATTCTAGAAAAATAATTTGTGAAGTTGCTGAAGGTGTATTAGGGAAGAAAGCTTGAACTAGAGCTAAGAATATCAGTGGAAAAGCTTTATGTTTAATATAAAGGAAAAAGGACTTGTACAAGAATTATCTGAGTGATAGATTGTATGAAAACAAAAGAAATGTAAAGAAAGTAGAGAAAGCATTGAAATATGAACTAAGGAGGTGTGAAGTGGAGGCCATGGATAAAATTACCAAGGATCTGGAAGATGCAGCTAGACGGCAAAATAGTAAAATATTGTACTGGCACATTAACAAATTGAGAAGGAGTAGTCAATCCAGACTTGTCCCAGTTAAAGATAGGAATGGGGTCACAATTAGCAATGAGGAAAAAACTAAAGAGAGATGGGCCAAACATTTTGAGAACTTGCTTAACCAAGAAAGAGTTGCACCAAAAAAAATATAGAGGAAAATGAAAAAGTTTGTGATACCTTGGATGTGAAGGAAGATTTGTTTTGTGAGGAGGGATTAGCAACAGTATTAAAAGGACTAAATAATAATAAGGCTCCAGGTGCTGATAGGGTGGGAAATGAGTTTCTTAAATATGGTGGCTCTGAGGTTAGAAATTAGTTACTGAAGATTGTGAATATGATTTTTGAAAAAGGGGAAGTACCTTACGATTTTAGGAAAACCTTAATTAAGCCACTTTATAAGAAAGGTGATAAAAGTGAGTGTGGTAATTATGGAGGCATTAGTCTGGTCTCTGTAGGTAGCAAATTACTTAGTAATATGATACTTTTTAGACTGAGAGATGCAGTAGACAAAGTTTTAAGAGAAGAGCAGTGCGGTTTTAGAAAAGGTAGAGGATGTGTCAACCAAACTTTCACTCTTAGGCTAATAATTGAGAAGTGCCTGAGTTTTCAAACACCTTTGGTCTTCAGTTTTATAGATTACAAGCAAGCGTTCGATTCTGTTGATAGAAGAGCTTTAGTTAAGGTTTTATCCTTGTATGGTATACCAGACAAATACATTAAAGTGATTATTGTTATGTACAAGAATAACACTGCTGCAGTTAAGGTAGGAAATGAGGTTAGCAGCTGGTTTTTATTAAATCAGGAGTTAAGCAGGGTTGTGTTCTATCCCCCTTTATATGGATTATTTTGATGGACTTTGTTTTAATGAGCACAGGAAAGGCAATGGGAGACCACGGAATCAAATAGGGAGGAAAAAGTCTCCTGGACTTGGATTATGCTGATGATTTAAGCATCCTAGATGAAAGTGTGAGCAAAATGAATGAAGTTTTAGAGGTTTTGCAAGTTCAGGGCGCTAGTATTGGTTGGAAAATTAATGTTAGGAATACCAAGTCACTGAGGCTAGGAATAAGTGAAGATGAAAAGGTGATGTTGGGTAATGAAAAGATTGATCAGGTGGGCAGCTTCACTTACCTTGGTAGTATTATTAGTAAAGATAGTGGGTGCAGTGAAGATGTTAAAAATAGAATAGCCAAGGCTCAGGGTTTTTTTTCACAGTTAAAAAAAGTCTGGAAGAATAGGAAGATAAGTCTGCAAACCAAGATTAGAATATTAGAAGCTACAGTGATGACAGTGGTCAAATATGGTTCTTAAGCATGGACGCTCCAAAAAATGGATGAAGATTTGCTAGATTTTTTCCAGAGAAATTGCTTAAGGATTGTTCTGGGTACCTGGCTGACTGACCATATTTCAAACAATAGGCTATATGAAATATGTGGTTCAATACCACTCTCTAGGGCTATAATGAAAAAAAGGTTGAGGTGGTTAGGGCCTGTTGTGTGGATGAAGGATGACAGATTGGCAAAGATTGTTCTGTTTGGCTAACCTTCTAGGGCTAAACAGAAAGCAGGTTGTCCTTGTCTGGGGTGGGAGGACGTCATAAAGAAAGATTTAAAGGAAATGGGAACTTTGTGGGTGGGTGTAAAAAGGGAAGCTTTGAATAAATTGGGGTGGAGGAGGAGCGTGAGTGGCTCTGTTGGCCTCAGGCGGCTTGGGTATCAGACAATGAATAGAACTTGGCAGGTTGCACAAAAATGTGCATTATGAAATTGTATTTCTGAGAACCTGGGGTAAGACTATCTTGCAGAGTGTTGCTTAAGATTGGAAAGCACACTTATAGAAGGAGAAGACTTTTAGTTCTGTGGCTTCAAGACTATTTACTCCTGAATTCAGTTTGTTTGATTTACCTTAGCTGTAGTGCACTTGTTAAAAGCACATACTGCCAATTTTTGTTGGACTGGGAATAGTATGTTTTTTGTTTTCTCTTTATGTCATGTTGTTAGCTAAGAAATTATTCTGAAGAAAAGTTACTTGCCAAATAGATCGCTAACAAAAATGTTTATAGGGTAAGTTTGTTTCTAGCTAGTTGGATAAAGAAAGTATTGTTGGGGAAAAGTTGCTAGTCAACTAGTATGAAAATAAATTGTTTTCTGGGGCAATGTTTGTTTCCAGCTAGTTGGCAAAATTAAGTGTTGCTGGGGAGATGTTATTAGTCAACTAGTTGGAAAAATAAAATTTTGCTGGGGAGAAGTGACTAGTCAACTATTTGGAAAATGAAGTGTTTTCTGGGGCAATGTTTCTTTTCAGCTAGTTGACCAAATTAAGTTTTGCTGGGGAGAAGCTATTAGTCAACTAGTTGGAAAAGGAAAGTTTTGCTGGGACAGCATTTATTGTTAACTAGTTAGCAAATTTAAGTGATGCTGCAGAGAAGTTATTAGTCAACTAGTTGGAAAAATAAAGTTTTGCTGGGGAGAAGTTATTAGTCAACTAGTTGGAAAAATTAACTACAAATTCTAAAAATGATACAAAAATATTCCTCCAGAAAAGAAACAGACAGATAAATGAAGGAATATTCACAATTTATGTCCATTAAATGCAAGATAGAAATGAACAAAACTTCAAATATGCATCTGTTTTCTTTAAACAGTCAGGAGGAATAACCCTCCAAGCTTTGACAAGTTTGTTCTCATTATTAGGACCAGGTATAAGACTAATTATTCTGGGAATTAAAACAAAAAATCCCTGGCTTTAAAGCCCAATATATAGCTCAAAGTATATCTCACATTAAAAGGGAGACAGGGAGAGAGACGGGAGTTGTAACACAATGGTAACAAAAGAGACATCCACGTAATGGCTAATATGAGAGTAAATGTCATTTGTGATGGAAATGGATGTTATATTTAGATTGAGGATGCGTGATATGTATAAAAAGCTAAATGCCAGAGTTAGGGTTACCATCTCACCTGGTACGCTGGAACTCACTCCTTCAATTCAGTAAAAAAGGGCATTAGACAGGGCACTGTTACTTCTCCTCCCCCTGTTTAATAGTACTACCGTTATGCCACAACAGAAAATTCTAACCAAGTGTATATTTAAAGGTATTGATATTTCACTAGCTAACTATGCTGATAACACCTTGGATACTAATAGAAAAGCCTTTGGAATTGAGGAAAATTTTAGAATTCTCGATAGGGAGTATAAACGTATAGGTCTTCGATTTAATGAGTGTAAGACTGAGTTCCTGGTGTTCAATCACCGTTCAGATTGCCCGACAAATGTTCGGTTAGGTGAACATGTATTAAAGCACAAGATACACTGACGTATCTTGGTGTACCGATTGGGTCAAATCTTCGCGCCACGCGTCAACTTTTGAAATATTTTTTTTTTTGCCAGAAAAACTAGGAATGCGTACGGTTTACTAGTTGCGTTAAAGTTTAAATTTAACCGCCGTATCTTAGCTAGCGTTTATAATGCATTTGCTGTTCCGCATTTACTTGCCCTTGTAGAAGTTTGGTCTCTTTTTACTACTTCAGATATTAAGGATGTACGGAAGGGTTTTTACAAGTATCAAAAAATTCTGCTAAGGCGCCTTTCTAGCTTTGTAACAGTTCCCAGCTTTCGTGGTATGGATCTGCAAGTCGAGCGTCCGCGGTGAAGAAAAGAAATGAGAGATATCGAAGGCAGATTATTGGTGAAAGCACCTCTGAAATTGTACGTCCTTGATAATATATTTGTTCTTACATATATAAATCACCTTTCAGTAAAGCATTATTTTTGTATAAACATACAATAAAGGAAAACGTCATCTTTCGGTTCATTTCCACAAGTATTTTAGATGTATACAGGTTGCGAAGCAATAATTTTTATCCGTTTTGTGTTTCAACTTCACTCTTTACTTCCACCAGAAAAACTTTTTGAAAAACTAGTGTTAAAAACATCTTAAGTGCTTTATATTTCTACGTACACAAATCTTCTTTTCAGTAAAGCACTATTTTTGTATAATCATACAATAAAGGAAAACGTCATCTTTCGGTTCATTTCCACAAGTATTTTAGATGTATACAGGTTGCAAAGCAATAATTACTATTCCTTTTGTGTTTCAACTTCACTCTTTACTTCTACCAGAAAAACTTTTTTGAAAAACCAACGTTAAAAACATCTTAAGTGCTTTATATTTCTACGTACACAAATCTTCTTTTCAGTAAAGCATTATTTTTGTATAATCATACAATAAAGGAAAACGTCATCTTTCGGTTCATTTCCACAAGTATTTTAGATGTATACAGGTTGCGAAGCAATAATTTTTATTCGTTTTGTGTTTCAACTTCACTCTTTACTTCCACCAGAAAAACTTTTTGAAAAACTAGCGTTAAAAACATCTTAAGTGCTTTATATTTCTACGTACACAAATCTTCTTTTCAGTACAGCACTATTTTTGTATTATCCTACAAACAAGGAAAACATCACAAGTTGGTTCAATTCCACAAGTATTGAAGTTGTAGATACAGGCTGCGAAGCAATAATTACTATTCCTTTTGTGTTTCAACTTCGCTCTTTACTTCTATCAGAAAAAAAAACTTTTTGAAAAACTAAAGCTAAAAACATCTTAAGCGTTTATATTTCTACGTACACAAATCTTTTCTATGTAAATCAAATTTCTACGTATCAAAAAACAAGTAAAATCTTGTTTTTAGTAAAGCACTAGTTTTGTGTAACCCTACAAACAAGGTAAACATCATAAGTCGCTTCATTTCCATAAGTACTGTAAATGTACTCTGTACATGCTGCAAGGCAATAATTTTTATTTGTTTTAAGTTTTAACTGTAATCTTTACTTCTATCAGAAAAAAATGTTCTGTCTTTCAAATTAATTTTATTGTTAATTAAAAAAAAATACAAAAGACTTAAAATTTCCAGTGTATGCACACAAGTTCAAGTTCTTTATTAATCAATAAAAAATGTTTTAACAAAACTATCAAATTAATGACCCACAGTGAGAATAACTCGTGTGTGGGCTTATATACACTCAACAATAAATAAATAACACTATCTCCAGATACTGTAATAAAAAGATTGCTCTTCAACTCTCCGTATGGTAACAAGTGTTGCCAACGCGGTACAATTGCACCGTTTTTGGTACAATTTGGTACAATTGTACCAAAATTGTACCGTTTGTATTACGAAACAAATCTATGAGAATTTCAAAAAAGGGCCTGAAATAACTCGAGAATGGCGTTCGATCGAAAAGAAAAGTGCATCATTGGAATCAACATGGTCGATAAGCCTGTTCTGAAGAATTACAAGACCCACCTTGACCAACAAGGAGAATCACCTTTTATTAAAGGGAAAGCACTCATTTATCTCCTTTTTTCTTTCGTTCTTTGTTTCCCCACCGCTAGTTTAAGTTAGTGGAAGTGTGGCCAAATGCTCGGCATCTATAGCACTGAAAAGGCAGCAACTTCTTAAGTAGAAACAATGAAAAAAACTACAAATATCTGCATATTTAACCTAAAGTAAAACTATATAAATTAAGAAACGAGCAGAAAAACATTCAAAGATAAGTTTTATTCAACATGAGGGAGAGTAAGCCTCCGGTTAAGGGCTTTCGATAATGACAAAGTCTGCAGTTTACTTTTTATTAAGGTTTCATCCCATTTTTTTGAGAGTTCAGACTCTTTTACGAAATTCTTGTATTCTTTTCATAATTCCAAACTAAAGTAAAAACTAATAGAATATAACAATAATATAATAATACAAATGCGCTTATTGAAAGATACGTTTTCCAAAACAACTGTTGTCATACAAAAGCAAAGAGTAAACCTAAAAACCGAAAACGAGCAGAAATAAAGTCATGTAATAATTAAAACTTAACAGGGACAGAAATTGTTGTGGGTCAATAGATAAAACTGAATACTAACACTAAATAGATAAATAGTCAAGTTAAACTGAATACGAACTGAAATTAGTAAACAAAAATTGTGGCTGCTACCCCCTTAGCCTCCTGATTAAGCCAAAACATAAATATGACATAATTATGTAGAATAAATAGTTAATAAATTACATATAGGCGTGGGATGTTTCGCTTGCATGCCGCTTATTAGCTCGTTGTTTTCACTGAGATCATGATAATGAGCGTGCGAGTGCCGGAGGCCTTTGCTACCAACCAAAGGAGATGGCGTCAGACTATACTTGCGAGGACCGAAGGCCTGAAACTGTTACTGGAGATGGCCGAAAGGAGGATAAGGAAAAGGGGGCACCGACTGGAAAACCAGCTCTGTCAACTAGCAGGTGACTTAGGCAGAGATTTGGTGTAATAAAAAACTAGGTGTAACAGCAGAAAAATAAAAATCATTGAAAATAATCATAAGCAAGTTGTTTTGTACCAAGAGGGCATCTTTATCTCTATTATAATTTCGTTTACAGTAGTTACAAATAATTTTTTTTTTTTTTGCATTATCTTTCAATTAGCAAACTTAACACTAGCTTAGGAAGAGAGAATAAAAATGTCAAACCTTTGTAAAGTTGGAAAGTGGACTAAGAACTCAGGACAATCGACCACGCCTTCTAAATGAAAGTCATATTTAGATCCAAAAAGAGGTGGTGGCGATAACTGTGCATTTTCAGGAAACTCAACCGAATATATAGCGTTGCCAAACTTCCTTAATTTGTACACGTCTTTATCTTCCGGCACAACTGTCTCACTTTCATCTCCATTTTTAGCTACTTCTGAAGGGCTATTTACTTCTTTGAGTCTCCTCCTAGAAAAAGCTTATTAAATAGCTAAGATAAACAATAAATAGAATACGTTATAGCCTATTCATAGCCTATTCTTCCGGCACAAGTGTCTCACTTTCATCTCCATTTTTAGCTACTTCTGAAGGGCTATTTACTTCTTTGAGTCTCCTCCTAGAAAAGCTTATTAAATAGCTAAGATAAACAATAAATAGAATACGTTATAGCCTATTCATAGCCTATTCTTCCGGCACAACTGTCTCACTTTCATCTCCATTTTTAGCTACATCTGAAGGGCTATTTACTTCTTTGAGTCTCCTCCTAGAAAAAGCTTATTAAATAGCTAAGATAAACAAAATAGAATACGTTATAGCCTATTCATAGCCTTTCCCGGCACAACTGTCTCACTTTCATCTCCATTTTTAGCTACTCTGAAGGGCTATTACTTCTTTGAGTCTCCTCCTAGAAAAAGCTTATTAAATAGCTAAGATAAACATAATAGAATACGTTATAGCCTATTCATAGCCTATTCTTCCGGCACAAGTGTCTCACTTTCATCTCCATTTTTATCTACTTCTGAAGGGCTATTTACTTCTTTGAGTCTACTCCTAGAAAAAGCTTATTACATAGATAAGATAAACAATAAATATAATAAGTTATATACTATTCATAGCCTATTCTTCCGGCCCAAGTGTCTCACTTTCATCTCCATTTTTAGCTACTTCTGAAGGGCTATTTACTTCTTTGAGTCTCCTCCTAGAAAAAGCTTATTAAATAGCTAAGATAAACAATAAATAGAATACGTTATAGCCTATTCATAGCCTATTCTTCCGGCACAACTGTCTCACTTTCATCTCCATTTTTAGCTACTTCAGATTTACTTTGAGTCTCCTCTAGAAAAGCTTATTAAATAGCTAGATAAACAATAAAGAATACATAGCCTATTCATAGCCTATTCTTCCGGCAAAGTGTCTCTTTCATCTCCATTTTTAGTACTTCAAAACTAGCCTTAGCTTAAAATAGCTAAGATAAACAATAAATAGAATACGTTATAGCCTATTCATAGTACTGCACAATGTCTGACTATTTACTTTGAGCTTAGAGCTTAGAATATAAATATAAGATAGAATATAAAAAGACAAAAAATGAATTTTTTTAAAAGAGAAAATTCATTTTTATTTCACAAGTCCTTTTGACTGTGATCCCATTTAAATGGTGATTAGTGCATCATTTCGGATCCTTCTTCTGTTAGAATGGGAATTCCTTTCCGCAACAGTTATGAAATATTTTTTTTTTTTAGTATAAAGTGTTCTTTTTATCCTGAACTTCTAAAACCTTTGTTCTCCCATTGATGAATACTGAATTTTCGCTGAATAGTATTATGCTTTTACTTGACTACTTTGTCGGAAAAGCTTATTAGCTTTTCCGACAGCTCTCCATGGGTGCCCCTCTTTCTCCAATACAGGCTGATATTTTCATGGAAGATCTTGAAGAAAGGGCTATTTTGCAAAGTTCTTGTAAACCTGAATTTTGGGTTCGTTTTAAAGATCCACCATAAAAAGACGCTTTGGGTAAAAGGAGGAGAAAATCCATTCAAATATCCATAGATATGCAACAAAGGATTTTCTCAGAATTCAAATTTAACCACACATATGCTCTCTGTCTTGGAAGAAGAGGAACCCCCACAGTCTTTGCTTCAACTATTGTCAAGTCAGTGGTGATATCCAAGATAGACTATGGATCATTTATATATAGATCTGCCAAGAAATGTCTCCCCAAGAAACTTGACACTACCCTCCATGCAATCTTACGAAGAGCCCTTGGCTGCCTAAAATCAACTCCTATTGCATCTATGTACTGTGAAGTGGGGATCCAGTCCCTTCACTCCAGAAGAAAATATCTCCTTGCAAGATATTTTGTAAAGAAGATGAGACTCAAGAACCACATTATCTACAAAGGAATCATTAGCCACCACAACCTTGGTGTCCGCTACAAACCAACAGAGATGCCCTCTTTTCAGAGATTCCTTTGCCTTCCTGGCATGGAAGAATTCATAGAGAATGGCAGGCTGACTCCGCATTGCTCCGCATTGCCTCCTCTTTCTCTTCTTTTGAAGCTTTTAAAAAAAAGTGATCCGGAAAATTTTGCATCCGGAAAGGGTGCAGTTGTTGACCTTGCATGATCGATTGGTGACAGTCGTAAATTCACTGAAAGTGTTTTTGTAATTTGTCCTTATTTGACAACACCTCCATTAAGCCTAATAGCTTGAAATTGCAATGGACCAAAGATGATTCTTTTTATGGAATGTGTTTTGATTCTAAATGGTGAAAATTACTCATCAAAATGATATGCAAGCTGATACTGAACAAAACGATAAAAGACGGCTGGTAGAAAATCATTAGATTGTAACAAAACATAGTTGTAAATTTGCCCTCTGTTTCTTATCGCATAAACCACAAATTCCGAAATATTACTATAAATTTTAGGAAAATGATAGTTTTCTACAATAAAAGGTGAATTTTCTAGGAAAATTTTCTGCTTTTTTCTAGGAAATGCTCCTTTTTATCCCAGAGAATCGAATCCTATTTTTAAAAGAGGGCACACTCTCAGCCATCCTAGTACTTTCCGGAAGACTGTTCCATACCGAAACACCCACATACCTAAATACAAAACTAGACCTAGCAGTGTGTCGTCTCTCATGTACTAGGTCCGCAGAATTCCTTGCATCATAAGAATGGTACGCAGAATTCGATGATAAAACATCACAAAAATAATTAGGTGCTAATTTATTTAAACACGGATACACAAAAATACCGGTCTGGTATTCCCTCAACTGCCCACCATTTAAAATATTAAAATGGTGATAACAATCCATTGTACTCTCACAATTTTCAAAATCACCGAGCAGGCGCAGTGCTTTATTCTGCACAATTTGTATCCGTTTAAAATTTACAACAAAATTACTAGCCCACACAGAACAACCGTATACAATGTAAGGATGAATAAGTGAATTATATAAAATTTTCAAAACTGAAACAGGAAAAACATGTTTAAATCTACGAACAGCCCTAAGCCCCGCGCAACTTTCACCAATACAACTTCACTATTTTTTTTCCAGTTTAAATTACAATCAATCTGAAAACCAAGATACCGTGTATCAAATATCTGCTTAATATCCGTACCATTAAAATTAACCAAACCAAAAACATTATCAATAACTCCAGTACGACTAAAGATCATGTAATTAGTTTTAGTCGCATTCACTGCTAAGCAACTAAGACTGGTAAAAATATGCAGGTCAAGTTGCACTTTATTTGCTTTTGAAACAAGCTCACTCAAAGCCTTTCCAGCAATCATTATAGCTGTGTCATCCGCAAAGGATGTTATGGTGGCATCAGCAATGTAGAACTTTAATGTGTCAGCATAAATTAAATATAAAAGCGGACCTAACACAGAACCTTGCGGTACTCCACATAGTACAGGACAAGGTGAACTGACAATATCCCCCACTAATACACGCATTGATCTACCATGCAAATACGAACGAAACCAATCAATCGAATTTCCTTTTATCCCTAAATGTGACATCCTATCTAACAACAGCTCCAACAGTATCAAAAGGTTTCTTAAAATCAATAAAAATAGTTAAAGGAGTAGATCCGCTCTCGAATACATTGTTTAAAACATCAAGAAGGTGGTGCACTGCATGACTAGTAGAATGAGATTTTCGGAATCCAAATTGTGTGTCACATAAACAATTTAGATTTTCTTCATCATCTTGGGAAATAGGCTTGGAAACATCCTGAAAATGTTTCCAGAGCTTAAGCAAGACTTGTGATCTGAGAAGGTTCTTAAAAAATCAGATTCTACTCTTTTCTCTTCTGAAGGTCAGTATCATAAGGTCAGTATCATAGCCGCAATTTCAAAAGACTTAGGCATTGAATCTCAGCAGCGTCGGTTTTGGAAACATTTCCTTTTAAGCTGGAAAAAGAAGGGTTTTTAGAGGAATGACTTGATGATAAAGTTGGTGATATATAAGTGTAATTCCCTAGAGATTTCAACGTGTCCTGATTTCGACTTTTCTTTGTCGCTGTTGCCGCTCCGAAGTTGCCAATATAATTTCTTTTGGGCGAATTTGAAAAATCAGCCAAAAAGTCGGCAGCCGAAAACGTTTGGAAAGTTTGGTTATCATATTCAAAGTCCAGTGAAATTTCGTCAAAAAGCCACCAACAGACCAGAGAATTGAAGAGTGTGTGATTTAAATGTGTTGTGTCTAATTAGGCTAAACTTACAAGACCTCTGTCAAGAGATTTAGATAGTAATTGACTTCAGCATAGGCTTCAGTCTAGTCAAGGTTACTTTGCTGAATTTCATCGGCTGGCGAGTGAGGATTGGTTGTCTGAAGAATTATTGAAGAATTATTGGTTGTCTAAAATCAAATTCTTTTGAAGAATTTTCCATGCAAAGCGAGCCGCGAAATAATATTCCCGATAGGTAAACGTACACAGGGTGTAAGCAGAAGAGGGGCGGGTGCCTGCCGCAAGAGCCGTACGTACCTGCTGGTATTTAGTTACCCTTAAATTGCGGGGACTAGGTGAGCAGGTCCCGACGCTTCCCTTATACTGGTGTACGCTATCCAAAAATTGCGTTGAATGCTGTGACGTAAGCAATGGGGACTCTCGTACGCAATGCTGTACTGAATTTCCTCACGCGATCCATGCAAGCGGGGAACAAAATGGAAAGCATTGTTAAGCGAGCTGTGGAATTCTTTGATCATGCTTAAATTCTTAGTGCGAAGGAGAAACTTATAACACTTGCAAATGAGATTGGTTATGATTACGTCTATCGGAAAACGGCAAACGATTCTGATAATGTGATGGAAATGGCAAAAATCCTAGCCCTTTGCGCTAAAGAGAAAAAGCCCGTGCCTACTTTCGTAATTTTTGATCCGCAGGAAGTGCCCACATGCCCTGATGAGGTCAGTGCCTGCGTGAGAATAAAAGTAAACGAGATGTGTCGAAAGTTTGATGCCGGATTAGGGGCTATCGCGGATAAGATCAAACTTGCATCTGAACAATGTGCTCAGCAGCTCGCCGGGGTATCGCAGCAATGTACTACCATAAGCGACGCTATTTCCCAGGGCTCACCCACTCCCCGTTCAGCAGTAAATCCGCCATCAAAGCCACTTTACTCGGTGGTTGTGAAAGCAAACGATATGCCGCCTGAGTTAACGTCCCCACAATCCCGGAAAGACTTCATTGCAAAGGTTTGCCCTAGCGACGTAAGCTACAATTCTCTTACTCTGAAACGTAGCAACGATGAATGGAAGATTCTTGTCCAGTCTCGAGATGCCGCTACCCAACTTGCAGAAGCAATGAAAAGGAAGAACATAACCCCTAAAGTCAAAGTTCCCCAGTTTGTCGGTATCATGAAAAGAGTACCCTCATCAGTTAGCGAGAGTGAACTCTGTCAAATTGCTGGTTGCGACAAAGTGGCGCAATGCAGATCTACGAGAGCGCTCAAGTTATTCTATGCAAGTCGACAAACACTTGAAAACGCTATCGCGAACCCGCTGAAGATTTGTTTAGAACTGTTCAGGATTGAGGAGTTCCGCTTTCTACCGAGGAGGTGTTTCAAGTGCCATGCTGTTGGTCATTTAGCAGCTGACTGTTCGCAACCAGAAAGGTGTTCACGCTGCGGTGGCGATGGTCACAGCTCTAGTAAGGACAACCCATGTAGTAATCCGCAAAAATGCCTAAACTGCGGCTCTAGTAGACACTCTTGCTACCATGCTGCTTGCCCCTTTAACAAAGCCCAGCCTAACACTAGCACGTAAATGGAAAATCGAATATTCTGCTGGAATATGAACGGTAAAGTGTTGGACAGAATCCCCTTCTAACTGACCTTTCTAAAGAATATAACTGTATTTGCATACAGGAACACTTTCTGACCGATGATAGTGTAAACCTTCTAAAGTTTTCCTCGGATATGCATTACCTCGTTCAACCTGCGCGAAGATCTGGGACTCGGGGTCGTCCCTCTGGTGGCCTAGCCATAATCACGCGCTCTAACTCGGGGCCCCCGTGTGTGTCGAGCAGAATGAATGGTTCCAAGCTGCCAAAATGCATGGCGTGTTTTTCGTAAATGTTTATTTACCAACCAACTACAATGACATCGCTTCAGAAAAGAAGTTTGCAAAAGCATGCCAGAAGCTCGGAAAGTGCCTCCTCAGTGTAGTCCAGAAATCATGCCCTGTTATAATTCTTGGTGACTTTAACTGCAATCTCGACGATCATTCCTGCCCTCGGGCTGTACTATTGCTGAGCGCCTTACCAAGCGGATTTAAAGTTGCTAAGAAGGATAAGTGCTATTCCTATATCAGTACCGCAAAAACCGTCTCAAATCTTGATCATATAGTAACTTACAAACTGGACCTAGAGTCAGTCTCGGTTGGATCTGACGGTGCCTATTCGGATCATTTACCTCTCTCTTTTGCAAGACCAGCCGTCAGTCCCCAGTGTGCTCCAAAAACCAAGCCTGAGCCAGCACGTGATTGGAAAAAAGTAGTCCGTGAGCAGTTCCAGCTCAATTGTGAACAAACTTTGAAGAAAATTAAAGTGCCTTTCCACCTCCTACAGTGGGATTGTGGCCTAACGGAAAGCGAGATACGCCTGCAACTGAACATGTATTTCTACGAAATTTGCCACTCCTTGAGAGTAGCTGAAAGGGTTGCTGTCCCATTACGTAACGTCCGACGTGGGTCGCGAGTGAAAGGATGGGCCTCTAACAGTGAGCTTGTGAAGGCAAGAGCAGCTGCCAAGTTCTGGCTGGGGGTTTGGCACGAGTGCGACCGGCCAAGAAGCGGGGTAGTCAATGAATTGCGGGTTTATACAAAACGGCGGTTCGCGAAAGAGCTACGAAAACATCGTAGTAGCCTTAAACGAGAAACAGTTTCAAAAATAATTGAAAACCCTAATTTGGTCTGGAAGCTCCGTGCCAGGCCTGTAGAAAGTACGGGACAAAATGCTAGTGATATTGATGAGGAAATATGGGTAGATTATTTTGCTGCTGAATTCTCCCCACCAGATGAAGTGAAAAATAAAAAGTTTAGCGAAGAGCTCGATCAGCTTATGACGAAAGAGCATAATTACCTCGTGATTTCTAGTGCGAAAATAACCCACCTTTGTCAAAAATTAAAGAAGGAATTATCCACCGGTGCCGACCAAATCTGTGCTCTACACCTACTGAATGGTGGTCCAGTTCTATCGGAGCATTTAGCAATAGCTTACCAAATTATACTAACACATGGTATTGTACCGGATATTTTCTGTTTAGGTGTGATCACTCCAGTTTTGAAAAAGGGTAAACCTGCTCATGAACCATCGTCATACAGACCCATTACTGTATCATCTGTGTTCTGCAAGCTATTTGAAAAGCTCATAATTTCGGACATTAAAGCTAGTTGCAAAGTGCCTCCCCACCAGTTTGTATTCCAAGCTGGCTTAGGATGTGCCCATGCCTTGCATGTAGTTGCAAATGTTCTACTGGATGCCCACATTTCGAAAGAAAGCCTAGCTATAGGTGAATATGATGTACGGCGGGCTTTTGATTCGGGTATCCATTCTCAGACTATGGTTGAGCTGAGAAAGTCCGGAGTTGACCGTGCTATTGTCAAACCCTTGAACGACATGTATAGTAGGCTCAAGGTCCGTATTAAACTGTCAGGTAAATCAAGTCGTAGGTTTGCTGTGGTGAAGAAAGGTATACAACAGGGAGCCGTATCATCACCTGATCTGTTCAACAACAGCATATCGACGGCCCAGTCAAAAGTGGCCCCTTGCTGTATTTTTAAAGGCATTGACGTGTCCCTAGTTGGGTTTGCAGATGACCTTCTAAACTTTTCAAGAATTTTGTCTTCTTTGGAATCTAACTTTAAAATTTTGGAGATGGAGTACGATGAAATTGGGTTGAGTTTTAATGTGACAAAATGTGAAGTACTGTTATTTAACTGGAATGCCTCTCAACCCGAAATCCAACTAGGGTCTCAGGTGGTCATGCCCTCTAAGTCAATTGTATACCTGGGTCTGCCGATCGGTGAAACTCTTCAGCATACACGAGCACTGCTTGTAAAGCACATCGAGAAGAAGATCAGGTCAGCTTATGGAGCTTCGGTTTCATCCAAGCGTAATCTAAATAGGTCGCTGCGTGCACAAATATTTGTTGCTGTTGCCTTACCCCATGTTCTTTACGTTTCGCCGTTCTGGAAGTTACTTACAAATTCGAATAAAGTAACTATAAGAAGAATATTCTTCAGGTACCTCAAGTTCCTACTTGAGATGCCATTAAGAACAAGTAATTCTTACCTAATGAGGCGGTATTCAGTACCTGACCCATTTACTGCGGTGGAAGCGTGTCTTGAAAAGTACCGTGATAGAGTAGAAGCGAGTAACCACCAGTGGACCGCCATTCTTACATAGTTGTATTATAGTTCCTTCGTGATTATTTTCAGTTCAAGAAGTTTCGTTGTGTTTTGTATGTGCGTTTTCTTCTCTTTTGTTTTTTATCCGTCTTTTGTTCAATTGTGACGGGTTTTTCCAATAT
>NC_142813.1:33468020-33490545 GCF_049724085.1 Artemia sp. Qi Xiang Cuo | reverse complement strand
AAGCATACTGTTAACCTTTTTGATTGCAGGCGCGTCAACATTGACCGGAAACCAATCCGTTACCAGCGCCCAAAATAGGATTCACAGCTAAACAGTACAGATGGATATATAAATATTTATTACGATGAAAGCTTCTTCAGGCTATGACAAAAAGAAAACACACATACACACATTACACACATAATAATAACACACGCAAGTATAACAACAGCACACAACAGTACAATAATCATACGCAGCGCAATCGCACTGCCTAAGTAAAGAACGATGTTGGCATAATGTAATTTTTTTTTTTTCCATACCAGGGCACTTCGTATTGAAGGAGTTGTCTTAGAAACTTGGAAAAGGCCTCATTCGATTGAAAATTGGAACGGCTAGTGCCCCTTTTAATAGTCGAAAGTGATTGGAAAGCAACTATGAGATAGCCATATTTTTCAGCGTAGTTGGTTTCCAGATATAAAATACTGTAATGAGGAAAATTATAAAGATGTTCTGCAACAGCTAACTCAAACGTTTCTGGTGTCTACAGCAACACAAGAATGCCATAGATTGCTCTCTAAAACAAAACAAAACACCAGAAACGTTTGAGTCAGCTGTTGCAGAACATCTTTATAATTTTCCTCATCACAGTGTTTTATTTGATCAAACAAAAATAGTAGACACGTCTGTAGGACTTTTACAAAGCTTCAGGGAAATTATAGAAATAAAAAAGATAATATATGGGGGTATTAGTATCAATAGAGATGAAGGGGATTTTAGGATCAATTTGATTTATAATAGTTTAATTAAAAAGCAGGTAAAATTTTCAACCAGTACTGATTTTAATAATAGTTCTGATACGAAAGATGACCTTGCGGACAAAGGTCAGACTGGGTTAAATGCTGGGAAAGGTAAACGAACTGCAGCTAAGCTTGCAAGCAAACGAATCTGTTCAATTTATAATCCAAACATTGGGTGATGAACTTGTGAGATATAATTAGGGGTTATGGGCCGGAGGTTAGCTGACCTTTATTGTTTTAGTTTAAGTACAAATATATTTTAATTTTTTGATAGATTTCCATTTATATACTGTGAGAAGGCGTGTTCCAATCAATATAAACATTCGATTTTGTTTATACGCCAGTGAATGGAAGTGTTCATTTAATATGTGAGTTTTGTTTTCCTATTTATTTATATTTTTTCTTTTGTTTGTTTTGATGAATCTTTTTATTTTGATGTAAGTTAAGGTTTTTTAAAAAAGAACTTTTTTTTGTTTTATTTTTTTTCCGTTGAGAAAGGCTCCCGGATGTGGGGCCGAAATATTCGGAGTATTTTTGTTTAATTAAGGGTTTGTATACACTGCTTTATAGAAATTAAAACCGGTTTTTCTTGTTTAATTTTTTATACGAGCATCCCTTTCATAAGAACCATATACGCCCCCGGGACAACACTTACACCGCCCACCCCCTGGGCTCTGGGGGGCGTTTTTGTTATCTAATTTTTGAACAATTTCCAAAAAACTGGCTATCTTAAAATTTGTCGTGAATGAGTTTGGGGAAAAAGAACGTGGGGGGGGGAGCTAGTTGCCCTTAACTCACTTGACTCTTAAAAAGTGAACTAGAACTTTCAATTTCAAATAAAATGAGCCCTCTATGAAGTTTATACGAGAATCCCTTTCATAAGAACCATACCTACGCTTAGGGCATAACTTGGAACGCCTTCCCCTGTGCCCTGGCGGGTTCTATTAACACCGCATTGTTTATTATCCGACTTTTGAAATATTTTTCACAAAATGTCTATCTCATAATTTTCCTCAGATGGGTTTTGAAAAAGAAGGCATGGGGAGGGGGGCTAGCTGCCCTCGGATCTCTTTTGACTATTAAAAAGTGAGCTCGAACTTTCAATATCCAATCAAACGAGCCCTTTCTGAAGTTTATACTAGCATCCCTTTCATACGAACAATATAGATAGATAGATAGATATTTATTGCAAAACAAAAGCCTCTTTGGGCCATGGCAAAAACAAACACAGTTGCATATAAAGCCAAAACACATGATAATAACATATATAACAAGAACTAAACATAGCCCATAGCAAATAAAAATAAAATAACATAACAATTGCAACACAAAAGCACAGATAATGCTATAAAACTAACTCAAATAATTACACACAATGTCACACACTTAATAATAATAATAATAATAATAATCGTGTATTCAAAAGCCTTTATACAGGGCCATATACACTATACATCAAATATAACAGAAAAACAAAAGTAAAACTCCCTTCAGCATTCTTATTCCAAACCATAACAAATCTTCTTCACAATAGTTCCTTTTTTATCTTTAGTGCCTGATCAACAAATCTACATAATCTACACATGAGGCTAGGTACCGTCTGAGACAACATGCCCCGAAGTGAAAAATTACTTTTCCCCAAAATACTCTCCCTCAAATCAGTAAGCCCCTGGCACCGGCACAGAAAATGGTTCAGATTTTCCTCTTCAATATTACAAATGGGACACGTGTACCTAGACGCCGGGAACCCCTTACCTCTCTCAAATACTTTACTCCTCCATCTTAAAGGCAAACAGTTGGCCCGCAGCTGCAACCAATATGACAAATACTTACTTGGCAAATTAAATTTAAAATAAATCTCCTGGCCAAACACCTTTTTAACTTCCTTATAAACACTTAATGTCTCGGATCTCTCAATTTCATTTCGCCATTTCTGTATCTCCTGACCTTCTAATCTTTGTTTAACTATTCCTATTATATCAATCTGACTATTAGAGGGTCCTCTACCATCATTCCATATATATGACAATCCTAATCTGTCTAATAAGGATTTAACCCTAAACGGCCAGGACCTCTTACGCCCTGAAGCAAGTAGCTCTTCATAGGCCTCTCTAATAAGTTTACCTCGTGGTACCTGCACTATCTTCATCCAAAATATAACTACCTGAGCTAGTCTATGTTTACGGAGCGAAAAAAGCCCTAGCTCCCCTTTCAAAAACTGGGTATGCGTAGTCCTATGGAGGCCAAAAAGCCTTTTGTAATAACTTACCTGAAGGGTCTCCAGCTGTTCTGCCGCTTCCATCCCCCATAATTCTCCACCATAATGAATAAATGGCATAATCTTCGTTAAAAATATTCTCTTATTGCATTCCTAGACTTTTAATACCCATAACTGTACCATTCCTAAAAACCATTGATATAGCCGCTTTCCCCCTTTTTACTGACTCTTTAATGTGGGCACACCAACTACCATTATTTTGAAATACAAAACCTAAATATTTTGAATTTTCAACTATCTTTATTTCATCTCCATTAAACATAAACTTACCATTACTTTCATTCATCATTTTCTTTTACCAAAAATAACTATTTCTGTCTTCTTAACATTAAGTTGGAGCTTCTTCAGATCTAAGTAATCTGCAACAAGATCTAACAAAATCTGTAATTCCTGGGCAGACTTAGCTACAAGTACGCAATCATCAGCGAAAAGCAAAACTGAAAATAATTTTGAGCCAAGACCCTTTGTCGGAGCCCACCTTCTTTCCAAAAACTCAACTAAATCATTTATAAATATAGAAAACAAACGGGGGGAAAGAGCACTACCTTGTTTTACCCCTTTACGGTTTCTATATACTCTGGAAAAACCCTGATCTATTACCTTTACTACCGTCTTAGTTCCGCAATACATGCTAGTAACTAACCTCACAAAAATACTAGGTAATCTTATACTTCTAAGAGTATCCACCAAAAGCACCCTCTCAATATTATCAAAAGCTTTTCTTAGGTCTAAAAAACCTGCATATAGACGGCTTTTCCCTGTTCTATACTTATCGACTATAGCTCTAAGCGCAAATGCCCTATCTGCTGTACTATAGTCTTTCCTAAATCCTCCTTACTCTTCATTTATAATCTTATTTTTATCTAACCTCCTATCTAAAATTTTCTCTAACACTTTACTAAAAACTGGTGCTAGAGCTATGGGCCTATATTTATCATTCGAGCTAGGGCCTCCCTTCTTAAAAAGCGGTATAGCAACCGACGTCTTACATAATTCTGGCCACTTACCTGTAGATACACTACTATTAAATGCAGTAACCAATATTGACAAAAACACCGACAAATATTTCTTAGCCACCCAGGCTGGTATCCCATCTAAACTTCGTGCTGACCCTTCTTTCTTCTTAATAACTACTTCACTAACCTTCTCTTTTGATACTTCTCCTACTAATTCATAATCTTTCTTCTGCGGTGGGAAAATACATTCACCTGAACATTAAGACTGACTATCCTCTTTTAGCCCTTCACAATCTCCTTCTAAATTCACAAAATAACCAGGCCAAGACTCTGGTGAAGAAATTTGATTTGAAATATTAGTTCTTTCCATTCTCATTCTATTCCAAAAATCTTTAACAGTCCCGAGTGTAAAATCCTCCATCATCTTTTTCGTTTCTAAACTATCCCGCTCCCGACATTTCCTCTTCAGCAGTTTTTTATATTCCCTATTCTCAACTCTATAAAAATTCAACGCTTCTAACAGCAATTCTTCCTCCTGGCACTGCCAAACAATTTCTAATTCTTTTTCTACCTCCTGCTTTAACGTTTTACATTCCTAATCATAATATTCTTTATCTCCTGATTTAACTTTCCTTTCTAACGCTTTACAAGACCACTGGTGCACAAACTCATACAACTCGGCAAGGACTTCCTCAGCACCGCAATCTAGATCTCCAGTCTCCTCTAATCTATCTATTACTATTGGTCTGGCTATTACCTCATTCATATCATCAATTTATTTATTATTCCAATCTCTTTTTAACGCTTTCTAAACAGTAAACTTTACCTGATTTACTCTCTCATACCTCTTTTCGATAACACTCCTCTTACATTCAACCTCTATACTCAACTCTAAAGTAACTGGTCAGTGGCCTTAAACACCTGAATGAAGTACCCCAACGTCAACTGATTGAGTTGAACGCCCTATGTCAACCTACAAAATATCCGTCAGACTAGGAGGAGCTCTCAACATATATCTAGACTCCCCTAATCCCCTATCAGTTACGAGTCTCCCAGTTCCAATTATTAGACCATTCTCCGATAAGAACTGCTAAAGCCTTCTCTCCCCACAATTCACCCTCCTATCCATATCTTTGCTAGATCTCGGCATTCCATACTCAGAAGGAACCATGTTTGGCACTTCTTGGAACGATACACTCTCCTTTTCTAATAAACCACTCGTATAAGCGTTAAAATTCCCTATAACAACAAAAATTTCCTCTATAAAATCCTTCATTAGTATACGTAACTCTTCAGCTAACACGTTCAATGCTTCTTCTCTATTATAGGAGCTATTCTACGGTGTTATGTATAAGGACTCTAAAGTCATCCATCTGTTCCTCACCAATTCCAATCGTAAACAAAGAATGTTCTCTGAATTACTAGCAATTCTAGGATAACTCTAGAAACGAGCTATACTTAGTATCACGGCTATCCCTCCATAGTAGCGCGTGCTTCCAGTTGGCTTTGGCGCAACAAACTCAACAATAAAACCGTCAAATATCGGAGGGTCACTTGCGCGATGCCATGTTTCAACTAACCCTATAATATCGATTGACTTTAAATCTTCACTAACCTGTTTCACTTTATTGTTCACACCTTGTACGTTCCAGGTTACTAAACTTATTCGATGTATATGGCCGGGTTTTCCTAGTCACCTGCGTACCTGTCGCTCTTCGGTATTAGCTGCATCAAAATCTGAATCTTCCAGAGTAATGCGGTAATAGTCACGATATCTGTTACTATAGAGGGTACCTCCACGGGGGCCCCTCGACACGTACCGACCAACTTTATTTGGCCAACCAACCGTGAGCGACATTTGCCTGGAAAAATTCCTACTCTTTCCCCTTGACTGTTCTTCAGGACTAATAACTTCCAAAAATTTTCGCGGCTTCTTATTATTATCCTCTAATGGAGACCTCGCTAAAATAGTGTCCTTATGGTAGGTTTTACTCCCAGTAGATGCGGGGTTATTCACATCAACTTCAACTACTGTTGCCGCATCGCTATCCGACATTGTTGCATCGCTACCCGAATTGTCTTCCGCATTTCCTCGAATAACAGCTTCGCTGCCCTTATTAATGGCGCCTGCATTAGGTACTCTTGCCTTTTGTACTTTTTGCGTGGTGCGCGGAGTCTCCTTTATAACCTTATTCGATAGCTCATCATATTTAAACATAACATCGTTAACACAAAGTTTCAAACCCCTGACACAGGCAGACTGACCTTTAGAGAGAGCTTTATTCATTTGTAATCTGAGGTGCTTTCTAGCTTCCCGCTGGGTCGGGCTACATTTAGGTGCACCAGAGAGTCCATGTTCTGGTAAAAGTGGATTTCCCCTTAAAATCATACTTCCTACACCCATCAAACTCTGCTTTAGCACAATAGGACCCGCCTTAAATCAGAGTCTCTTACATCACTGTGGGTGAGGCGCAAATTGGGAATTACGTCGTTCAAAACCTTCATAATCTCTTCACTAAGGGTATAGCTTCTCGGATCCACCGCCTCAAAGTTGTAGATTATAACATTTCTGCGCCACTACTCATCCTCTAAATGGCCAGCTTTGAATGTAGCTGACTTCAAGTTTTTGCAAACCAGTATCATTTTCTTTTTCAGTTTCTCGTTACCTTTTGCATTCAATTTTAGCTGAACATTCACTTGTGCTAATTGTGCCCCGGCAGAACTTACACTTTCCATACGTTTTGGGGCAATGTCCAATTTCTATGTCAATTCCGGCAGCAAATCCAGCTTAAAATATATCTTTGGTAGAAACTGACTGTTCATTGTCAAATCACCTTTATCCTCTTGCATTGTAACAATAACTTATCAGTGACTTCACTGCGTAATAACAATCCAGTCAAAAAAATCCAATCACCTGACTGTATTCCACGCAGTCCTTTATCTGAATCGTGCGTATTATTTCACTACTGCCAAACCCTCACTTGGTATCAAATCGATAGTCTTCCTTCAATTGCTTAATAAACATGGCAGGGGGGGGGCAATTAACTCACACCGTTTTTCTAAAAATTCCTTGCAATAACCCATGTCAGCCAGCGGTTAATTAGCTTATCCAACAGTTAGTTGGTTTATTCAATAGATTAGGTCACAGTGTGCTTGGCACGGAATAGAGCACAGATTAATTTTCGAACTTGCTTGGCTGAATGCTTGTTGCTAGATTCCTTATGAAATATACTTGCGCAATGAATTATCCTTTTTGTCACTTCAAATATAATCCGATTACGAATGCTATTTATTTGCTTAGATGTTCACAGCACGGGAGCTGAACAAGAACTATATGCCCCATGGTATAACTTCCAACGCCTGCCCATGGGGCCCTGTGGGGGCTGTGACGACACCTGAGTTTTTGTTATCTGACTTTTGAGAAATTTTTAACTTAATGCAATCTCAAAATTTTTATTGGATGCATTTGGAGAAAAAAGGCATGGGGGGGCTAGTCTCCCTCCAATCTCTTTTGACTCTAAAAAACTTAACTATAACTTTCAATTTACAATCAAATGAGCCATCTCTGAATTTTTTACGTGCATCCCTTCAATAAGAGACATATATTCCCCCAGGGCATAACTTACAATACCTGCCCTCGGGCCCTGGGGGACTGTGTTGACCCCTGAGTCTTTGTTCTATGGTTTTTGAACTATTTAAAAAAAACTATCTCAAAGTTCTTATTGGATAGGTTTGAGGAAAAAAGGAAGTGGAGGGCGAGGGGGGGGGGGATAGGGACCCTCCAATATTTTTTGACTCTTAAAAAGTGAACTATAACTTTTAATGTACAGTCAAATGACCCCTCTTTGAAGTTAATATAAGCATCCCCTCCATAAGAACCATATATGCCCCCAGGGCATAACTTACGATGCCTGCCCAAGGGCCCTGGTGGGTTGTGTCGACACCGGAATTTTCGTTATATGATCTTTGAACTATTTTTAACAAAATAGTTATCTTAAAATTTTTATTGGATGCATTAGGGAAAAAAGGGTTTGGGGGAGGGGGGGGGGGGTGGTGACCCTCCAATATCTTTTGACGCTGAAAAAGTGAACTAGAACTTTCAATTTTCAATCAATGCCCCTATATATGCCCGGGGCAATATATGCCCCCAGGGCATAACTTATAACCCTTGCCCCTGAAGACAGTGGGGGAAATGTCCTGCTCAAACATATAATTTCCGGAACTTTCAACTACGTTGAAAATATGGCTACATCAAAGCTTTGATTAGCTGTGTTTGTGGAAATGGTGGGCGTGGAAGGGGTGTCAGTTGTCTTAGAATCACTTTCGACCATTAAAAAGGGAACTAGCAATTTAAGTTTCCAATCGAATGAGCCCTTTCTGAAGTTTCTACGATAACATTGTCTATACAAAACCTTATATGCCCCCAGGGCATAGTCTGTGTTTGTGTGTGTGTGTGTGTGTTATTTTGTGCGTGTGTTTTTTTATGTGTGTGTTTGTGTGTTTTTTTTGTGTGTGTTTGTGTGTTTTTTTGTGTGTGTTTATTTGTGTGTGTGTTTTTGTGTATATTTGTGTGTGTGTTTTTGTGGGTGTGTTTTTTGTGTGTGTGTGTGTGAGTATTTTTGTGTGTATGGGTGTTTTTGTGTGTGTGTTTTTGTGTGTATGTTATTGTGTTTGTGTGTGTGTGTGTGTGTGTGTGTTTGTGTGTGTATTTGTTTGTTTTTTATTGTGTTTGTGTGTTTGTTTGTATGTGTGTGTTTTTGTGTGTTTGTGCTTTTGTGTGTGTGTGTTTGTGTGTGTGTGTGTGTTTTTTATGTGTGTTTATGTTTGTGTGTATGTGTGTGTATGTGTGCGTGGGCGTTTGTGTATTTTTGTTTTTGTGTGTGTGTGTGTGTGGGTTTTTTTGTTTGTATGTGTGTGTTTTTGTGTGTGTTTTTGTGTGTGTTTGTTTGTGTTTTGTGTTTGCGTGTGTGTGTGCTTTAGTATGAGTATGTTTATGGGTGTGTGTGTTGTGTTTGTGTGTGTGTTTTTGTGTGTGTGTCTTTTTGTGTGTGTGTCTAAGTTTGTGTTTGTGTGTGTGTTTTTGTGTGTTTGTGTGTATGTGTTTTTTTTTTGTGTGTGTGTGTGTGTTTGTGTGTTTTTGTGTGTGTGGTTTTCTGTGTTTTTGTGTGTTGTGTGTGTGTATGTGTGTGTGTTTGTGTGTGTGTGTTTTTTTGTGTTTGTGTTTATTTTGTGTGTTTTTGTGGGTGTGTTTGTTTGTGTGTGTGTGTTTTTGCGTGTGTGTGTGGGTTTTTGTGTTTGTGTTTTTTTGTGTGTTTTTTTGTGTGCTTGTTTTTATGTGTTTTTTTGTTTGTGTGGGGTTTCACGGGGTTTAAAGTCATAATTTTTAATGGGAAATGCCTGAAAATGTCTTGGTGGAGATGATATGTTGTCAGGGTTGGGAGGGGGGTTATGTAATGTCATTGTGAGGTGAACTACAGCATAAAAGTTAGGGTGGAGATATTAAGGAATTTTTCCCATGGATGAGGTGAAAATCTAACAAGTATTCAAAGAAATGGATATTTTCCTTAAAATCTCTTAATATGTCTTAAATTTGCATCTAATATCAACCTTATTCCTCCGGTATTGCATGCTAGAGGGGGGGATGTTGACTCAATAGTGTAAAATATAATGACCCACGCAAAGAAGCCATACGTTTTTGTTTCTTCGTTATAAATATTTTGAGAGCAATTTTCTCCTGGAGCGTGTCAAATTTTGAACAGTAACACATCATTCTAGTGTTTGCCAAAAATGGGGAATCTTAGGTGTCACGCATTAGTTTAATTTTATAACATTAAGAGTAGGACAAAATATTATGAATGACTTGTTAGTTCTGGGCTAAGGCACAATTCCAATGGAAGAAAATGGAGCTTTCGAGTCCTGGTGGGGCCAAGAACAAAGGAAAACAAATTAAAGAAAAAAAAACATTTTATGTTTCGGACAAAAAATGAAAAGTCATAAGGAAGAATAATGCGCTGAGGGTTTCGGACGAAAATGTCAAAAAGATAATAGCTGGCAGTGATGGTTGCACAATCATTACGTAAGGTTTAAGCTGTATTTAAGATATAAGCGAGGATACCCCCATGGGTTCCTGACGCATAGTTACATATAATTGCGTCATACGTATTAGACCTGACTTTTTGAAACGGGTTAAGTCCTGTGACGTCATTGAAGTCCAGAGGGGTGTGTCTTGGAAGTCTTGCGTAGGTGTGACGGCTTAACGGTTTGGTAGCTCCAGGTATCTAATGTGCTATAAATGGCTTCTGTTGCCTGGGGAGGCATGTTTTTACATGATTTTGTACAAGTGTCTAGACATGTAGAGGGAAATTTCGCTTAGAAACAATGGGTGGCATTGGCTAATAACTCCATTTATTTTCAAATATATCCAGACCTTCATCCAACAACCAATAATCAACAAACATAACCAACACACATAACCAACTAACATAACCAGCAAACATAACCATCAACCAATAACCAACATTCATAACCAACAACATAACCAGCAAACATAACCGACATCCAACAATCAAAAAACATAAACAGTAACGATAACCATCAGGAAACATAACCATCAACAAACATAACCAACATTCAAAACCATCAATCAACAAACATAACCATCATCCAACAATCATAACCATCAAACCACATAACCAACAAACATTAATCATAACCAACATAACCAAAAAAACAAATTCAACAACCAACAAACATTAATCATAACCAAAAACCAACAATCATAACCAATGTCAATTTCCCTGTGTTAATTTCCTATCTATGTTGCAGAAACAGGGCATGTTGTGACGTCAGAAGGCATGTCCTAGAAATCTTGCCTAGAAACAGGGCTCTCACTCACGGGAATCTTGCCAGGGCGTGCTCGGGATCTTGCCAGGAGTGGGAATCTTGCCAGCTAGAAACAAGACTCTCACGGGAATCTTGCCAAGGGTGGAAATCTTGCCAGCTAGAAACAGGGCTCTCACAAGAATCTTGCCAGGGGTGGGAATCTTGCCAGGTGTGGGAATCTTGCCAGCTGGTAACAGGTGCGAGGGGCTAAGAGCTCCCCTTGTTAATGTCCCTATTATCTTGACCACACTCCAAGTAATTGAAAAATCCCAGGACTCTTGCCAAGGATGGGAATCTTGCCAGCTGGAAACAGGGATGTCGTGATGTCAGAGGGCATGACTTTAAAATCCTATTGGAAATGGGAGGACATGACTTTAAAATCCTATGGGAAAAGGGAGGGGATGACTTTAAAAGTAGTAAGACCTCACTACTTCCTCCCACGCCACTTTTTTCCCAAAATCCTGCAATCAAAATTTTGAGATAGTTTTTTCGTTCAGCATAGTTGAAAGACTCAATACCTATGTCTTTAGAGACAAAACGACTTCCTGCAGCCCCTGGGAAAAGGTATCTAAGTTATAAGACTTACTCATTGTTTTATTTGCTATTGGGAAGTATGCATACATTTTTTGGGTGGGAAGGGGAGGACGAACATTCTGCTGCAAGGATTTTGCACTGAGATAAGTTTCTATGGGGAAGGAGTCTTGCAGGGGTGAACTTTTCAGGGGAAATATCACGACTGGGGAATCTGCTAGAATTCCTATACGAAATTTCTTTATATATCTTGCTTTCTCTTTACCGATTAAATTTTAGGTGTGGAGATGTTAAGGGTAATTTTCTGGGATAAATTTTTGCCATGATTGAACTGCCCAGAGGATATTTCTGTGGGGAGGGGGAGTTTTTCCGTGGAGATGGAGCTACGTATCCTGGCATTATTTAAAAAAATGATCAGAAATTTAATTTAAAAAAAACAAGTTTTTTCAACTGAATGTAAGGAGCAACATTAAAACTTAAAATGAACAGAAATTATTAAGTGTATGAGGGGGGTTGCACCCTTCTCGACACCTCGCTCCTTACGCTAAAGTTTAAATTTTGTCCCAATTCTTTAAAACAACTTCTGAAACACGAGAGTCGTTTAATTATAACAATAAGTAACTTTTTTTAAAGTGCCAAAAAACTGTAGAGTGAAAAGCGTGGTGTTGAGGAGCGGGGCAACCCCTCTCATATACGTTATAACTTTTGTTCGTTTTATTCCACGTGCCACTGGATATGGGGCTTAACCCCCTAACTAATCGCTCCGAACATGGCTGCCCCAGCCTCATGTAAGCGGGTGGAGCCCACCCCAGGTCTCTCAGTGCCCAGGATTTCCCTGGTGTCAATCAGAACCCAGGCCTAGGGACGGTTGGGCTTGCGACCCTCCTCCTGAAAACAATTGCAATGAAAAGAAATGTTACTCAAGCCTCGGATCCTATTCGTTTTAACTCCTTACGACCTCGGCACGTCCCCGGACATCTTTTGAACCTTGCTGACCAAGATGGGCTTAGAATAGCCACCTGGAATGTTTTAACCATGAATAACCCCGGATCCAAAGACCTTCTAGGGCTTGAGATGTTGAGATGTGGGATTGACATACTTGGAATGAAAGAAACCCACTTGATGGGATCAGGCGATGAAGAAATTGCCAGTTCTGATCACAGGATGATTTGGTCAGGCCAAACTTCTAGTAGAAACAGTGGCGTAGGCCTGCTTCTAAACAAGAAGGCAAAGAAATACCTCATATCCCACAACCTAATATCAGATAGACTACTCACTGCCCGCTTCAACCACAAACACGGGAAGATGACGATTGTTGTGTGCTACGCACCAACGAATATCTCTCCAACGGATGAGAAAGACAAATTCTACTTGGCTCTGACAGCTGCTCTCTCTCTCGGATTTCCCCTCATGATGTTTTGGTCGTGGTAGGCGACATCAATGCAACTGTATCTGACCCCAGCGGAGCTTTTAAATCTGTAATTGTGCCAGTTACCCCTGATTCTTTGAACGAAAATGGGACCCGACTCCTCCAGCTGTGCGCCATGCACGAACTGGTCATTACAAACACCCTGTTTCACAGAAAAGACATTCATAAGTCAACATGGTATAGCAATGACGGGTGCACGCGAAAGATGATCGACTATATTATAGTCAACCAAAGATGGCGGTCATCAGTCACAAACTGCAGAACCTATCGCTGCGCCGAGATCGGGAATACTGACCATAGATTAGTTGCTGCCAACTTCCGTCTACGACTCAAAGCCCAGCCTACAGAACGACGCCAACCAAACTTGGACACTCAGAAACTAAAAACCGAGGAATTCCGCCAAAAGTATTTAGTTGAAGTCCAGAACAGATTTGAATGCCTGAATACCCTTGTTGACCAGGACACGTTTTGGCAGACGTACAAAAACATTATATTAGAGGTTGCCACTGAGACCGTCGGTCGAAAGATGTACTCAAAAAAGCCCTGGCTGTCGCAAGAAGCTTTGCGAATCATTGAGTAACGCAGAAAAGCGCGGCTGGCCTGAGATATGCCCTCCTACAGACGGTTAAACGGGGTCAGGAACAAACTTATCCACCGAGACAAGCAACAATTTGTTGACAAAAAAACTGATGGGCTAGAAGATGCAGAACGAAAAGGTTACACCATGTTGCTCTTCAAGCATGCTAGAGACCTCAGCGAGGAGAAACCTCCAAAGATAGGAGCAGTTAAATCCACCTCCGGCGTAATGCTCGAAGATGAAACCGCGCAGCTTGATCGATGGAAGGAGCATTTCACAAATCTGCTGAACGCCGACAGAGTCGAAGTCGATCCCGACCTAGTCGCATCCGCTGAGCAAACAACAAGCGAAAATCTCCCAGAGCCTGAGCCTCCCTCTGTAGTAAGAGATACAGAATGCTCTAAGGAGGATGAAAAACAACAAAGCACCAGGAACCTGCGGGATCACCGTAGAGTTGCTAAAATTCGCAGGACCGACGATGCTACTATGTCTGCATATGCTGTTTTCCTTCGTTTGGATAACAGAAGTGACTTTGAACAAATGGAAGGAAGGGATAATTCTTCCTCTTTTGAAGCGTAAAGGTAGTCGAGGTGATTTCTCGAACTACGGAGGAAACCCCCTCCTGTTAATTCTAAGCAAATTCTTTGCCATGACTTTGATAGATAGAGGTACCCAGTTCATCCGTAAGTGCTACCGGATTCAGCAAGCAGGTTTCATGCTGAACAGATCCACGACCGAGCAGATCTTCACCGTACGCCAGGTCATCGAGAAAGCTCGTGAGTTACAGCGTACAGCATACCTTGCCTTTGTTGACTTTAAAGCAGCCTTCGACTCGGTCGACCGTAAGTCTCTCTGGCTGATACTAGAACGAACAGGTCTCCCGGACAAATACTGTCGCCTGTTCAAGGCGCTCTGCACTGGTACAAGAAGCTCCGTCCAGGTTAATGGTCGTCGAAGCTCACTGTTCGAAATAAATACCGGTGTACGGCAAGGTTGTGCTGCTGCTCCTGAACTGTTCAATGCGGTGATTGATTATGTCATGGATCGAACCACGAACCGGCTCCCCTTGGGACTAAGGTATGGCGACAGAGTTTTAGACGATTGCGACTTCGCTCATGATATTGCTCTGATATGCACTTCTGCAGCTGAACTCGAAGAAGCCCTCAACACACTGTCGGAAGAAGCCCTGAAAGTGGGACTACATATTAGCTGGCAGAAAACAAAAATAATGATCGTTGACTCCGCAGGTAACACCGCCAACTCACCAGCATTCAACGTATCAAGGCACACCGTCGAGGTTGTCAAGTCTTTCACCTACCTTGGATCTGTCATCACGGAAAACGGCTCAGTCGAAACTGAAGTTCAGTCACGCATCAGAAAAGCCGCATCATTTATGGTACGACTATGCTATTCGGTATGGTCAAAGCCCAACATCAGCCGAAAAACAAAAATGCGGATCTACAAGACCACCGTAACCCAAGTCATTCTCTACGGTGCTGAGACCTGGTCAGATGCCGTTTCATCTCGTGATGCCATAGACGTAGCCCAAACAAAGTTCCTGGGACGTATTGAAGGGATCAGATGGGACGACTTCGTCTCGAACACCCGATTGCTGGCACTAACAGATCAGACCCCCAACTCTCGTCAGGTCGCTGTACGAACCCTACGGTGGTTCGGCCATTTGGTCTGCATGCCAGCAGAGAAACCCGCCAGCACTCTCTTCAATTTTGATCCCCCTGTGCATGGCTGGAAGCGTCCCCGCGGAAGGCCCCGGTTCAGATAGAGGGACAGCCTCACCCAGTACCTCTCAATGATCGGCACTGATATACAAGAAACAGTCACGCTTGCACAAGACCGTTCCGAATGGAGGCGAAGAGTCGCGTGTCTCTCTACGCTGGACAACCAGCAGGAGCATTAAGTCAAGTCAAGTTTTAAGTTTTGATATTGCTCCTTACTTTCAGATGAAAAAACTTGTTTTTTTTATTTAATGAAGCTTAGAGACAAACATTTTTCTAATGGCAACGGAAAAAGTATGTATATTAAAGTAAAAGTATATAAAAATGAAAAAAGTAATAAATTGCAAAAAATACACAAAACAATAGCCTAATTACAAAAACTAAGATAAAAACTCCCAGCATTCAGTTCTGTTGAGCAATACTGAAGCGTTGGACGGATGTTTTTTAATAATATCGAGAGTTTTGAACTTGGTTATCAAATACCAAAATATTTAATGCCCTAAGATTCAGTTGTTTACACAAAAAGTAACGCATTATCAAAGTAGTTTGTTCAAAGTAAAACATTAAAACTAAGATTAAGGAAATCAAATAAATATTTTTAATTCAATATTTTCAATTTCATTTTGAATACAAAAAACCAGTATACTTGACACCTTTATACTTAAAACAGTAAAAAATTAAATCTTTTTCAAAGTGACAACAAGGTAGATACAATCACTCCTGAAAAAAAATGATAATAAAACATTTATTATGATATGATATATAAAACATATAATAAGAAACGTTTATTGGGAGAGGGCAGTTAATTTTGGTATTATTTGTGATTTGAGAGTTTTTTTTCTTTTTCATAGTTGAGAATTAGATGATTCCAGCCGTTTACCATCAGGCTTTTCGAGCCTTCCCCGGGTGGTTGTATATATATATATATATATATATATATATATATATATATATATATATATATATATATATATATATATATATATATATATATATATATATATATATATATATATATATATATATATATATATATATATATGTATATATATATATGTTTTATTTTGTAATTATTAGTAAATAAAATAAATTTGTATAAAAACGTATCTGTCCAGGGGGAAAAAACGAAAATTTCTAGCATTCCGTTCCGGGGAAACATTTCTGATTATAGTGGCTTCATGTATCAGCTCATGAGTACTTTTAAAATGCAAACAAAAGTTGACGGAATATTTTTTTGAGATCTCCCTTTATTAAGTTGTTTTCCTTGTCTTTTCTATAATTACGCGAACTTTCTTGTGTACTAATAACTGCACTAATTGCTACTAAAACAAATGCATACTAAGAGTCACAATAAAAACATGATTCTTTGATTGAATGTTATCAATAGTAAAGTTCTTGCACTTTCGTTATTGAGAAGGATCGTTATTTACTTAACATTCATTACTATGAAGAATTTTTTTTTTTTTTTTTTTTACACCAACCAAATCATATATAAAAATGTTTGTGGAAAACTGGAAAGAGGCCACTCAGGTACAAATTAAAACTTATATTTTTCTTATTAAGAGTCAGAATCTATTGGCAGGCAGTCAACAATGGGACGACACACATTTTTTCCATGGTTTTCCCCAATGCTGCTCTTTTTCCTTTGTTTTCCTTATAATTACTTTATAGGTCCAATTTCCAGGGGGGACCATGTCCCCTTGCCCCCTGACGGTGCCCATGGTGAAATCCAAGGTGCAATGAAGCCCAAATACGGGCAAAACTTCCAAGTTTGCTGACGATACTCAGTTTATAATGACTACAACAGAAGCCGGATAGACGCCAGAGATCAAACTGCTCTTTGATCAGAAGAAAACATGTCCATGTTACATGACAGAAGTGTAAATTACTACCCCTGGGTTGAAGAAATTAAGCTATAAAGTGAAGCTACAAAACGCTCAAGTTTTATGTAGTATCTCGGTGTCATGTTAGATGAGTGTCTAAATTTCAAGATCGTTTTGCATTTTTATAAATATACAAAATACACAAAAATAGGTAAAATTTTAAAATTCTGAAGAAATCAACAATTTTTTCCCCAAAAAAGTTTATTAGAATGTCATATTTTACTCTTATTCATCTATTTTTATTGTATTGTGAAATTGTTTAGTCGTCGACGCACACTAGCAATTTAAACCCGCTCCATGTATTGCAAAAGAAGGCTCTTAAGGGGGAACGGAATAGAAAAGCTCCCGGCTATCTCTTCCATGTTAAATATTTCTAGCTTGTCTGGCGACACCAGACGCATAAAGGCATCAATTTTGGTTTCTATCTGTCCCCCTGATCTAGCAACATAATCTGAGTTAGCTATTTTTTTCTGGGCTTTCTAAATTAGGCTTTTTCGTGCAAATTCCATTTCAAATTGTCTAAAAGAACCGCAAATACAAGTATAATAAAATTAACACGGTCTTGTAGAGGATTTTGAAAGGAACAACTTGACTTGTAAGTTTTTTTTTCTAATTATTTTTAAAAAGACATTTCCATCAGTTTATTTGTTTCAACTAAAAGTTATTACCATTAGTTTTTTAATAGGAACTCTTAAACCGTTGCATATTTAGTTTCAAAAAATGGGTACATATAAAGCTCTTCCATTGATAAATGATCATGGTGTCAGCTTGTATCGGCTAACATCATGAGTGAATGTGTCAGCATATTATGCAAATGGAAATGCTCCGTCAAATTAGGTCGCTGTCAAAGATTCTGAAAGAAGAGAAAAGGAGTTAAAGAAGAATTTGGCCTATTTAGTTCACAAACGTTCTTTGCTAAATACAAGAGCGCCGGTATAAAATTTTCGGAGGGGGGGGGGGCAAAACGCCAAAATATAAGTGGTGGTTGGGTGACATGGAATATATTTCAGGAATTTTTTTTGGTAGGAATAAGCTTATTTTTAAATGCTTTTAGAAAAGAACTCTCAAATAAAAAGAGCAACTAAATTGCATGCCATATGAAACAAAATACAGTGAATTTTAACCGTAAGAATTACTGGCAAAAGGATCAATTTGTTTAATCAATGATATATTTAGTTATTACGTATTTAATTTTAAGAGAAAATCAAACTCAAACCAAAATTACAGAAAGATTGCTTTCGGAGATTATAACAGTTATAGACTTGCCTTTATGCAATTTCCTACGCCTTAGAATAGTTTACACAAGGAGTAGAGATACTCAAAAATCATCTTACCTGCACAGATGCCACTTTTTGATTTTATAACGGCCATCTAAAATATACCTCTTTCATAACAGGACAATTCTTCCCCTCGAACTTAAATCCGTTATACATTAAGAAAAAAAAAACAGAACAGCGAAAGAAAAACAAAATTTAAACTTACTATTCAGCTGTCAAATTGACCCTCTTTCTTTTTATTGTCCTATTCAACTAAAAAAAAATGAACAAGTTCAAAAAAAATTTCGTCATAAGAGAATCTTATCAAACAGTTCGTGAAAAAAAAAACTGGATGTAAAGAGTGACTTGGACCAATATTCACCAAAACTAAAAATTTAATTCTCGTGACAATTGCTACACCGGCAGTATTGGCTTTTTATGCTAATTCTAAATATTTAGAATTCTTTCAGTTTATTGTTACCCCCCCAAAACCAAAAATTTGAGGAAATTAGCACGATTTTTGAAAAAATGAATCCCCCCCCCAAAAAAAGCAAGCGATCTCATTAAAAATCCTTTTATTAGATAGATTATAAAAGAGCACTATCTCATAGATGTTCTAAGCTCCAATCTACCAAATTTAGAATTTCGCATTTTTTTTTCCAAAAGAAACATAGTTGATGCATATTTATTTGTTTTATTTTCCAAGGGAGATTGTATCAAACCAAAGGTCCAAAATAATTGGGAGGGAGCTCATTCAAACGTAAAATTAAAGCTCCTTTTTAAGTGACCATACAGATTAGACCAGGGGAAAGTCTCGTTTTCTTGCTGTTTTAGGGCGCAAAACTACAACTTCATCCCAAAGACGATGAACTTGCAATCAATTTAAAATTCTGAGAAGCTAATTGATTTAAAAGTATGAATAACTATGTTTTAGGCTTTCCAGTTGTAAAAGAAGCAATGCCACACGGTGGCAGTACAGAATTCAACCAAGTTGATTCGCTTTATTTGTAATTAAATAAAAAAACAAGTTTTTTAAACTGAAATTAAGGAGCGACATTAAAACTTAAAACGAACAGAAATTATTCCGTATATGAAAGGGGCTGTCCCCTCCTCAACGCCTTACTCTTTACGCTAAAATTTTGATTGTCTAAAAAAATAGAGCTATGAAAAAGTTAAACTTTAGCGTAAAGAGCGAGGTAGTGAGGAGAGGACTGCCCCTTTCGTATATGGACTAATTTCTGTGCGTTTTAAGCTTTAATGCCACTCTTTAATTTCAGTTAAAAAAATTTGTTTTTTTTTATTTAATTTCTGAACGTTTTTGAATAAATGCAGGTTTCGATCTTGGCTCACAGTACATGAATAATTAAAACCAAAATTTGCATATTAATTTAATTTTATTTGGTTAAATAGCTTTCTCGAAACTTGTTTAATTTTATTTACGGATGTTTTTATTTGTAATGAATATACGTAACTTACGAATTAACTTACGTAACCTACTTCTACCTTCACATAATTTTAATACGTATATTAGGGAGTTAGACATCTAATCAACTCCTCTTTCATTAAACTAAAGTTCGAATTTTGTTCCAATTCTATAAAAATGACCCCTTAATCAAAAAGGCCGTTAATAAGAATAAATAGCTCTTATGAAAGTACTAAAAAATCTTTGGCTTAAAGAACGAGGTATTGACTTGGGGGAGAACCCCCTCATATACGTAATAATTTCTGTTCATTTTAAGTTCTAATGTTACTTCTTACTTTCAGTTGAAAAAACTTGTTTTTTTTAATTTAATTTCTGATTGTATTTTAAATAATGCTTGGAAATCCGACGCCCCCTTCATAGAAATGTCCCTTACCCCAAACAAACATCCTCCCCGGAAAGATTCTCCCGTGTAACCCCCACTTTCAGCCCCCCCCCCCCACAAGAAAAAAATTCTTCCTGAAAATTTATGTATACTTCCCAAAAACCAAAAAAATATGTAAGCAAAGGGCAAATTTCATAACTTGCAACCCATCCCCTGGGAACGGTGGGGGATTAAGTCATCCTAAGAGACATATTTATTAGATTTTAGACTATGTTGAACAAAATAGTTGTCTCAAAATTTTAATTGGGTGACTTTGGGAAAAAATGAGCGTGGGAGGGGGCCTAGTTGCCCTCCATTTTTTTTGGTCACTTAATAAGGGCATTAGAACTTTTATTTCCGTTCGAATGAGCCCTCCTACGATGTTCTAGGAACACTGGGTCAATACGATCACCCCTGGGGAAGAAAAAAAAACAAATAAACACGCACCCGTGATCTTTCTTCTGGCAAAAAATACATAATTCCATATTTTTGTGGATAGAAGCTTGAAACCTGTACAGTAAGGTTCTCTGATACGCTGAATATGATGGTGTGATTTTTATTAAGTTTCTATAACTTTTAGGGGGTCTTTCCCCCTTTTCTCGAAAATCAGCCAAATTTTCTCAGGCGCGTAACTTTTGATGGGTAAGCTTAAACTTGATGAAACTTATATATTTGAAATCAGAATTAAAATTTGATTCTTTTGATGTATCTATTGGTATCAAAATTCCGTTTTTTAGAGTTTCGGTTACCGTTGAGCCGGGTCGCTCCTTACTTACAGTTCGTTACCACGAACTGTTTGATACAGTTAGGCTACGTGTTTGGCGATCTGTAATTGCGGATCAGGTATAATGAGGGGGGTGAGTCATTGTTTAGTGGAGGTAGGGTAGATTCCTAAAAAAGTACATTTTAATGAACAAACTGCTTACTCTTCACAAGGCTTCAGATAAATATTGAAAGATGTTGAGGGGAGTAGGAATTAATTAAATTGTTTCGCTATACAGCAAAAATTTTACATTCCTATTTCTACCAGCACAGAGGTGGATAGCAAGGCAGTTCATCATCAGTCCCGCCAGGAAATTTCTTGGGGGTTGCAAATACTGCAAGGAAGTTAGGTTTCAGCAATTTTAAATGGAGTTATTTTCTTTTTCTAGTTCTATGAAGTACTTCAATGTATTTAAACAAATCTAGGTAGCCTAATGTATTTACTGATAAAAAAATCCTATTTTAGAGGTTGTGATGGCTTCAGTTATGTAGAAGATCAAAATTCTCATAGAATTTCCATCCACACAAATAATGATACTTCTGTTCTTCCAACCAAAATTATTTTGTAGTAACATTAACGAGGACTTTTTACCAAAATTACTATTCATCGCCAATTTTTTAAGTAGCCTATATTCAAATTTTATCCAAAATTGAAATTGAAAATTTAAACGTAGGATGGTACTAATACACGTAGGCTACAATTATGGATTTACACATTTTAAAAACAATTAACCAGGGATTTAAGGAACAGGTGCCTCAAATTATATCTTGGTTAGGCCTGGGTATGATTTGGAAAACAATCAGAAGTTAGATAAGAAAAGAGCGTTTCAACTGGAAGCAAGAAACAGATTTGAAACCTATTTGAAAATACCATACTTTATAGGACATGGACTGTCTCCTTCAGCTACTTACTCTTTGGCGGTAATTATGGTCCTCTTTCAAAAATTTTAGGAAAATTTGTAATTGGAAAGTTAATATTTTCCAAATCACTAAAAATATTTTTATTTAATAAGCAAGGTGTTGAGAAGGGGGCAGTCCCGCTTATATACAAAGTATTTATATGTGCTGTAAGTTTTAAACTTGCTCCTTACTTTAGTTGAAAATCCCTTTCTATTTCTTTAATTATATTTCATGAAACTGTAAAGTTTTATGAATACAGTACTTTTGGTAACGCAGAAAAAAACGATCAATAGTTCAATGATCTCTGTTTGGATTTTGTGAGTAATCAAATAGTTCACGGTAATGAACTTTAAGCACTGAACGATCCAGTTCAATAGCAACCGAAACTCTAAAAGACGGAATTTTTAAACCAATTGATATCTCAAAGGAATTGGCTTATTATATTGATTTCAGACTTATACTTTTCGTTAAGTTTAGTTTTATCCATCAATAGCTACGAGCCTGGGAAAATTTGTCTGATTTTCAAAAAAAGGTGGAAAACTCCCTCGAAGTTATAGAATTCTAATGGAAATCACACACCATCAGATTCAGCGTATCAAAGAACCCTACTGTACAGGTTTCAAGCTCATATCTGCAAAAATGTGGAATTTCGTAATTTTGCTAGAAGAAAGATCACGGATGCGTGTTTACTTTTTTTTTCCATGGGTGATCA
>NC_142813.1:33443478-33467520 GCF_049724085.1 Artemia sp. Qi Xiang Cuo | reverse complement strand
CAACATGAAAACTCTATTTGATCAACGTGAACTGCAATTGACAACGATAAAAATGACACTTTATGTACAGCATAAAAATAAACACTTTTTGTCCCTGAATAGCAGACAACACTTATTGTCTTTAAACACTTTTTGTCCATCAACACACTTTTCTGTACAACAGCTTACTGCAGTAACACACTTTTCTATACAACAAGAGCACTTGAAAACAACACTTGAAAACAACACTTGGAACATGAACTAGCACAGTTGAACATTATGAATTTAAAAGTGGGGTCCCCCCCACACCCCCCGAGGACCGCAGGGCCGAAGGCCGGCTGCAGACGGGACCCCCACCCCCCGGAGCTGCGGACGGGACCCCCCCACCCCCGGGCCGCTGCGGGGGGGACGCCCCACCCCCCGGGGCCGCGGTAGAAAAAACTACACAATAGCTATCGTCACTGCTACCGGTTAGTGGTTGGGTTAGTGGTGGTTAAGGGGGTTAGTTGAGGTTGGGTTAAGGTGGTTAGTCGGGGTTATTTAATTTATTAACGGGTTGGTGGTGGTTAGTTAATGTATGAATGGGTTGGTGGTGGTGGTGGTTAGTGGTTGGGTTAGTTGGTTAGTCAAGTTAGGACAATTTATCCACACCAAGCTAATTACAATATTCTATGCATTCAACCTGGTCTAAAATATGGTAGTGTCAATGAGGTATGACACTTCAACCATTCTCGAATACATAGATTTTGTCAGATATACATGACACTGCATTTATTTCCACTCTTATAGTATAATTTCTATACTGTAGAGAGCGAATTCCAAGCACTTGTGCTCTCGGCATTAGGCTCCTTTCTACACAGTCTCTGTACACGCTCATGTTCAAATTGCTCTTTACAAAATGTGTAGGCACCCCTTTACACGCCTTCTTTTCATCCCCACCATGAGTTTTAACACAATAAATTTTACGACCCGGGAACACCCCCTGGATGTAAAATCACTCCCCGTCTCTGATTTTAACATTAATATTTAGTTGGGGGTTTGATGTTTTACCAACTTAGGGTATAGTCATGGATTCTAGTTTATGAAATCCATCCACGCGCTGATGTGTCCCTATTCTCGAGATAATCCGATAAATCGTTGGCCCCATTTGCATTTAACCCAATGGAATCTTTGTACCAATAACAAAATTGAACCTCCCCCGCCATGGGTCTTGGCACCTTGAACAATCTGTAAAAACACGACAGCGTGAGCTGTTTGGAAATTTCTAGTACTGAAATTCCGTCCGCTTTATTCTTGTTCAGTGCCACATTTCACTTTCGTCTGTGTAGGAAAACCGTGCCAGTTTCTATGCTCGTGAAAGATGTAAAATTAGGATCGGCAATAAATCTAGCACACTTTTGATGGTCAGTCACGAAATCACAGCGAGATCTGTTTCGAACGCTTTCACACATTTTGCCAACTGCTGAATTTAGAATCAGTTGGTACATTTCCTTGTCTACCTTGAAGTTTGCTTTGGAGTTTTTATCGACAAAAGTGTCGATAAACATTTTTAAATATGGTCGCTGATTGAAGTGTAGAACCCTGTGTATTTTGGTGATTTTGAAACCATTGTTCACCATCCAGTGCAAAAGCATATGGTGAACAACGATATTCTCCTTAGGGTGCAAATCAGCAATCAGTTTTTGCTCAGAGGGAGTCCAGTGCATCCCCATATCCTCAACCAATGATCGATTGTAGGGGCTCAATGAGTCCCTAATCACGGGTCGATTGATACAGGGAAAAACAAAATCTTTGACGGAGTCGTGAAGCGCCAGAGGAATATGCCCGTCAATTTCAAAGAACCATCCTTGTGGCCCATTGTCCTCGACGGTGGTAATGTCGGGGAACTCACAAGGATTGTCAAGCCATTGATAGTTTCCAGACGGCAAAGAGCAGTGAGACATTTCCGAAGGGCAGAATCAGTCCATGTCCAAGAACACTGCATTTGACCTTTCACCGGTATTGTTTTGTCCGTACAGATCAGTTGATGAGACGCAATCTCCAGGAAAAACATACCCACCCCGCAATTAAAACTCTATAAAAAGGTAAACAAAAAATCGCGAAGAAAGGAAGAAAACGAGGACACCATGGGTACAAGTCTTTCACCATTTTTGGCAACTTTTTATATGGAATTCATAGAAATCTCTGCTCTGGAAAATTTTCCGTTGAAACACCGTTTCTGGGGTAGGTTAACTCCTTCTTAACTCATCTAAACACTTTGGACTCTAACCTTCAGTTCACTTTAGAACTAGAGCATAACCACAAAACTTTCTTTCCTAGATGTTTTAATTTTCAATAAGTCTCCTGACCTTGAATTTTCTATTTATAGAAAGCTTATGCATAACGATAGGTATTTGCATTTTTCCTCCAGCCACTCTCCCTGCATAAAAAGAGGATTTGTTATTTTTTTGGTTTACCGAGTAATAAGAATATGATAAGAGCCTCACATAGTCTCAGAAATGATCTATATTAAGGACATTTTAGTTTGCAATGGCTAACCTATAAAATTACTGGAGACCATTATAGAAAAAAGACGAAAAAAGGCAGAGGGGAGTGCATCAGGTCCACAAGCCCCAACAGATACCGTCCCATTGGTGGATGATAAGAAACTTTTCACTGTTCTACCCTATATTCCAAAATTGAGTGACAAATTGAAAAGAATCCTTAAGAAACATAAACTTAGCGTCGCCTTTAAAAATTCAAATATTACACAGAAATTTTTTTAACAACGGCAAAGATAAAACCAGCCCCATTCTGGGTAGTGGTGTATATAGAATCCCTTGTTCTTGTGACTGTTTTTATGTTGGTAGAACCCAACATCAATTTGGGGAGAGGTTATCTGAGCACAAGTCCTCAATCGACAAGGCAATGAGGTTACGCCAAAGGCCTGAGGTTTTTGATTCCGCCTTGGCGCAATATGTGCACGAGAATCCACACCATTTCATTTTGTTTGACGAGGCCTCTATCGTTGCCCCCGTTAAAGGTCTCACGCAAGTTTTCAGGGAGGCAGTTGAAATAAAAAAGCACATTCACCAAAAGGTAGCTCTCAATAGAGACACTGGAGAAATTTTTCTAAGTCCCATTTATGACAAAATTATTAATTCTGATCGTTTTTACATACATTAACAAAGTTATATTGTGCAATCGAATAGAGTCTCCGATAACAATCAAACTGGAAAGCGATCAGCCTTTAAAAGTGCTTTACGCAAAATTAAATTCTGAAATGCCATTTAGACTTGTGTTTTTTATTCAGTTACCCTTTCACCGTTACTAGGAAAGGGTCGTCCAATTTTAGTTTGGTGTTTTTATTTTAAGGTTTGATTATTATATTTTTATCAGTTTTATTCTGCACTGAGGACGGTCAAGCAGAGGTCTTGACCGAAATATTTGCATAATTTTTCAATTTTTTCACTGGCTGTTAATTGTCCTCGTTTTCTTCCTTTCTTCGCGATTTTTTGTTTATCATGATTAGCCAGTGTGGTCTCAGAAATTATTTACTACAAAAAGGTGCTTATCTACATCTGTGATTAGGCCTATTTCCTCCCTACTAATTTTTAAAATCAAATCCATCACGAAATGGGATGTGGAAAAATAATATCCTATATCTAACCCGAACTCTGAATAGATTTGCTCTGTGTTCTTACAGACTATATCCAACAGAGCTAAAACGTCACTGGCCAAGTTCAGTCTACAATAATCCCACCCATTTCTACAATCCCCCTTAGACCACACCTTCTTGGCAAATTCATATTCCTCGGCTGTGCATTCACTGCTGGTCAGTGAATTGTAAAAAGCTTCAATTGGAGGTAGTTTCATCTCGCTTAAGCGAGCGCCAGAACAGTAATAGTCGTATGCGTATACACCTTTGCAGGTCAACAGGTCATACATTTCACTGTCTGGAAAGTTCTGTTTAAGCAAGGGAAAGCTATCAAAATTGTCGCTTTTCTGCACTTGAATCACTTGACTCAATGCCTTGGGAAATAAACTAAAAGAATCTAAAAACCTGATGTTATTCCAACACGTATGCCCATTATCCCCTGCCTGCCATTTCAGCTCGAGAAGCAACAACTTCTCGGCCGATTTGGGAATAATGTTATAGGTAAATGAACTATTTACCCATGTACTTTCGACTCCCCCTCCCTCCTTATGCATACGTGCCAGTACATGTAAAATGGGTTTTAAGTCGTAATTAGAGTTTTGAATAAAAACTGGAATGCAAAATTGTTGGCTAACATTTAAGTTACATGACTGATGTGCAACCCCTCTAAAATTACTCCCCCCAGAAGATATTTACTGCCACAAGTGATTATGGTCTCTGACTTTCCCCCTCCCACCACCACCTCTTTTCCCTTTAGTACCCTTATCCTCCTCTACAAACATCCCCTTGCAAACACCACCGATTTTTTGATTTTTAATCGTGAGACGATCCTCTGCAGACAAAACCGTAGGATAATGTATATTTCTCAATAGAGAAATAGCACTTGTAGCTGTTTCACTTAGTTTAGAAAGTGCCTTGACCATGCACTCGTCCTCCTCCTCATCCAATGTTTCTACTATTTCTAACAACCGCATGGTGTTAGAACTATCTCTTTGCGCATGAGCATAGGACACTGCAATAGCTTGATATTCTTTGACTTGGTTTGGAAATCGAGGATCGTTCACCTCCACCAGCTTAGCTTCACAGTCTAAAGATATTTTGTTTCACTGGAGGAGGGTTTTCTGGAAATTTTTAAAACGTAGAATAGCCTCATCCTCTGAAACTATTTCCACTGTTTGGTAGCCATGCCGTCAACAATACCTCTCATGATTTTGCAACTTTAATTCAGTCCAAAATCTAGAGAGGCATGTCGGACAGTAGAAACATACCCCCTTATGCTTACCCTCCCCCAGAACTCTACTGATGTCTGTGATCGGGTTAAAATGGCCAATTGCATTCGGTTCACTAGGTGGTGTGTACAACAACCAAACCCAGTGTCTGACCAAATCAATTGACGGGCCCCTTACAGGGAAGACCACCCCCTACTTTTTTAAACGAACCCCATCTTCAAATTCAGTTTCATACTGAACCACAGTAACGCCTATATTTAAATGGGCGTTCGCCCTTTCAAAAATATCAATAGATCGTAGCGTCACTGGGTATTTTCCTTCTAAACAAGAGAAATCTACAACGGGGAAATTGGACCCTTCCTTCCCATGTACAGCCCAATCATCTAAATTCATCTTGGTAGCGTCACGTGCTAGAGGCTCGAATGCTGAAATGAGGAAAGCATACTTGAAACATTTTTGACCTGTTTCAAAAGAGATCCGCTGGACACCTTGACAACCTTCTAGATCTGGATTATATTTTAAAACTGTATCCCTATCATACCCCACCTGCCCCCCCTCTTAAAATAAAATCTTTCTTAAATTTACAGATATTAACGCTTAAATTTTCAATAAATAAAACTACAGAGCCGCTTCCATTTTCGTTAAAGTTCTCGAGATGCGCTATAATTTGACCTACCCACTCGCAAAAAACACCCTCAAAATTTTCCAAATTCCGATAAATCAAACGCATCTCGGAATGTACAATGTGGTGGTAAACTTCGATTTTCCCCTCATTTAAATAGAATACCTTTAAAACAATAGAAACCTTAATTAAATCCCTACCCCCCCCCCCCAAAATTGAATTTGGTTCCCCAGCAGTGCACGAATTTTATCTACATAGTCATGCACAATTTCTACGGGATCAAAAACAAATTTTCCCCCCATTAGTGAATTAAATGGATCCCCAAAAGTCGCAGTGTAGACAACTATTGCATTTAAAATTGAATTTGATAATTGAAAATCGGGAAATGTTGTAAATTGGTCATTACCCCCTCCCCCTCTTGTATATCATAAACACTCCCTCCCCCAAATTGTTCAACAATAGGGCTATGCGAATGCTCCACTTCAGTTGTTTGAAATGGGGAAATGTAATCATTGGGGGGAGGATTCCCTGTTAATTCCCGGGTAAAATCATTGAAAAGCTGTAGTGTGTTTGGGGTCAAGTCCCCCTGCCCAACTGCGCTATAATCTACATTTAAAAAATCATTTAAAAACTCATCAATATTATCAGGTATTTGCTCATTAACGATACCACTCAATGGCGAATTGTTGTGGAAGTCCACTGGTGCGTCCTCTCCTTCACCAACTGATGACGATGGTGACAATGAATATGGTACCAAAGCAACCTATAAATGAAAAATAGCTTATTTTCAAAGTGTTCAAATCATCCCTACTGTTTTTAAAATTTGGATGATTATTTACGTATTATTTAAAACGCGCTTAGTAGTAGTAGTAGTAGCAGTATGCACATAGTAGCATTTGGTTAATTCAACCGAAAGTTCCAATTTCCAACTTAACGAAAATCTAAAACGCCGCTATACATAAAATTGACAATTTTGATTTTGTTCAAACAACTCCCCTCCCAATTTCCAATATTTAATGCTCCCCCCCGCCTCCAAGCCTGCCATCGCGGCGCTTTCCCGCAGCGCTTCCGGCAGCGCTTCTCGGGCCCACCGGCGCTTCCCGGCCGCCACGGTGTAAAAAGCTATCTTTTTCTTAGCGAAATTCCCGGCCCCATACTTTTCACGTGCAGAAACAGTTTTTTTTTCACTTTGGCGGTGATAGAATTGTGGCATGTTCCCCCCCCCCCTTTCACCAATGTACAAAATATATTGTTCGACCTTAATTTGAAAATAACGATATTTCATCGGTTCTCCAGCAAATAGAGATTGCATAGGTATGTGATTAATTATTGCAATTGTCTGTATGAAACCGTTTTAATTTGCCGGGTGAACAACCCCCCCCCCCCTTTTCAGCAATGTCATAAATAGCAATTATTATTTTTTGGGATATAACTTGCATCGCTCTTAAATAGAATTCCAATTTCCTAAATATCTATCGCTAATTTTGCAGACAATTCCGCTATTTTCAGAAATAAACACAGAATTATATAAAAAGCATTGAAATCCTAGACTTGGCCTAACCACTAACCGCTAATGATAGAACAAAACAGGAAAAGGGGTGAAACAGATCTACTTATATGCTTGTGCGGAGCTTTATGCCAAAAATTAAAACTACTAACCACTAACCGCTAATGATAGAACAAAACATGAAAAGGGGTGAAACAGATCTATTTATATGCTTGTGCGGAGCTTTATGCCAAAAATTAAAACTATAATATTCACGGCAAAAAATAGCATTTTGAGTTTCATAGTGGAAAGCGATAGTAGTAAACTAGAAACTACCAAAAAATATTATTATGAGATAGCGAAGATGCCTACAATGGGGGGAACAGAGAAAATAGCAAAGATTAGAAAAAGAGCGGTTTGACAAGCAAAAAAATTACATTATATTTAGATATCTCTGAGGGGGGGGGGAGCAGAGAAATTTAAAATAATGGTTGGGGGCGAGGGGTTAATATTTTAATATCTCTGAGATACACTTTTACACAGTGTTGAAAAATAGTGAAAAGAAAAGACTAAAAAACATTGGAAGAAATAGATATATATTTCTATAAGATAGGTAGGAAAAATGCTCACATTTGCAAATCCTGGCTGCACTTGGGTGCCAGATGGTCCGGGTAGCGTGTGTTGGAGGGTAGATGGGGCGGCGGCGCTATGTTCTTGCGCAGATTGGGCTGCGGCTTGTGCAGTAGGGCCTGTGACGGTACGGACTTGTGCAATCGAGCCAGCGATGTCATGGGCTTGCACAGATGAGACAGCAGGGTTCTCCGTCCTTATGACCCATTCTCTTTTTGGTTTATGCCCAGACTGCATAGGGGCTGGCACTGATGGGGCTGCCTCGCCCTCTCTTGCTCTCTTAGATGGAGGGGGCACACATTCTTCATAATTGGCCTTAAAAAAGAAGACAAAAAAGTTAGTAAGGAAAATAATTTCCCCCTTTTTACAGAAGGAAAATTAGTATCCCCACCCAAACTATTTTGTCTAGAAAAGCATTTATCACTAAGAAAGCCCCCCCCCCCTACGCCAGCATTTTCAGTAAAGCTAAAACTAAAAATATACTAAACTCAGAAATCAAACTTTTTATTACACAACTTGTGAAAAAAAATCATGACAATCAGTAGTCTATAGCCTTAGGATAGAAATCAATGTTTCTATTTTTATCATTTAGAAAAAAATTAAATGTTCCAGTCTATAGACTTTAAATTAGATAAAAAAAAAGATCGTTAACCCAGCATCCTATAGGTCTAAATTTTGCAATAATAGGTTAAATGCAATTCAATTTACGCATAATATAAGCATCGTGCAACTCCTAAAGACTTTTCTTTCTAGCCTTGCATATCAAAGTTAAAAACCATAGTTTTCACGCCCCCTCCTGGGAATATAAAAGAAACTTTATCGAAAGAAAGCTTGAAAATAACTCGTTTCACTTCTTCAAATAGAGATTGCATAGGCCTGTGCTAAATTATTGCAATTGTCTGAAAGTGTTTTAATTTGATGGAGAAAAACAATCCCCCTCCACCCCCCCCTCTTTTCAGCAATGTCATAAATAGTAATTATTATTTTTGGGGATATAACTTGTTTCGCTCTTACATAGAATTACAATGTCCTAAATATCTATCGCTAATTTTGCAGACAATTCCGCTATTTTCAGAAATAAACACAGAATTACGTAAAAAGCATTGAAATCCTAGATTGCCTAAAACCAGCTAATGATAGAACAAAACAGGAAAAGGGGTGTCAAAACTATTTATAAGTTGCACGGAGCCTTATGTCAAAACAGAACGGCATAATGCTTTAAGAATTGACGGAAGTCAGTGGTCGCTTTTAGCTAGGATATAGAATGCTTAAAATTGTATAAATTTAACGAAAAAAGAATTATCATTGTAAAACAATGGGGAGGGGTTAGGTTTTTGAAGGTAAAAAGAACATATTTTATGTTTTCTATCGAGTATAAAGATAGCATGGAGGTGTTTTGTATTGTGGTGGGGAGGGGGGACTTAGATATACTGGAGGGAGATCAATGAAAATAACTTTATTTTGAAAATGTACTAAAATGGAACTTACATGGTAAATTGAGGTTGCCAATGCTTCAAGCTCATCAATTATGTCAGTTGTTATATCCATTGTGTCACAATAGTTTCAGATAATTTAATCATAATGCATGTCCGTTATATACGAAATCTCAAGGGCCAAATGTTATGTAATGGGGAAAACCATATGTAACCAGCCCTCTGATTGGCTGAGAAAGGATATGTATCCGACTCGCTGATTGGCCGAGAAGGAAACATGTGATCTAACTGTTTCCTATTCCTGGAAACTCATAACATTCGCCTCGAGCATGCACTTCCCAAAACAACAACAACAAATGCTGTTTCCTATTTCTGGACACCTTGACATTCGCCTCGAGCGTGCACTTGCCCAAAACAACAAATAAATCGACCTTGGAAAAAGAGGTTATTGACCCCATTAACCACGTGTTCTCCCTAGGGACTCTATGTCCATATATGGAGCCCCGTCAGCATTAAACTAAATTGTAGATGGCTGCAGGGGCTAGGGATCGGACTATAAGATAGCTTTCTACTCTTTCTTTATGCAGCGAAAACAAACCTAGATCTCCCTTAAGAGCCTGTGTATGAGTTGTAGCATGTACCTTAACCAATCTTTTATAATATTGTAATCGAACCATTTCAAATTGCGGGATCACCTCATTTCTGCAAAGCTCCGCACCATAATGAATAGTAGGGCAAATTTTCGATTGAAATAAATACTTATGCATTTTAATATTTTTAATCTCATTTAAAGCTGAATTCCTTAAAACTGCTGAAGAAACCGCTTTACCTCTATCCACCATTTCTTTGACATGATCCTTCCAATTTCCTTTATAATTTAATACAAACCCTAAATACTCAAAAGTTGTACTTTTTTTCAACTCAATATCATTAAATAAATATTTATCATTGTTTTTATTTGTCCCAAAAACTACAATTTCAGTCTTTTGGATATTTAATCTCATTTTTTTTTCCAAATAAACATCTAATATGTTCAACAGTTTTTGCAAATCTTCGGCGCTTCTAGCTATCAGCGCCACATCATCTGCAAATAACAACAGAGACAAAGCTAAATTTCCTAAACTCACAGTTGGCGCCCATTTTTTCTCAAAAAACTCAACAATATCATTAATATATAAACAAATTAGCCTCGGGGACAAGGTGCAACCCTGTTTAACTCCTACATCGCAACTAAATAAATCCGAATACCCTTTCCCTGCTACCTTAACCATTCCTCTTGTTAGCATATACATATCACACACTAGTCGAACAAAAACACGGGGCAGTCCTATCCTCAGCAATTCTACGCACAACAAAATCCTATCAACACTATCGAATGCTCTCTCAAAATCTGCGAAAGCTACCAATAAATTAGTCTTACCTCTACTATATTTTTATATCTACGCCTTAAGTACAAATACCCTGTCAACTGTGCTATATCATTCCCTGAATCCACCTTGTTCCTCATGAATTATTCGATTTATCTTTAACCAATTAGCCAGCCTATTATCAATCAACTTCTCTATAATCTTACTTAAACATGGTACCAGAGCTATAGGCTTATAGTTGCAATGCAACTTCGGATCCCCTTTTTAAATAACGGTAAAATTAAAGACGTCTTCCATCCTGAAACCTAAATTCCTGATGAAAGCACACTATTAAACAGCAGTATAAAAATTGGCTCAAATAAACTTGAAAACTTTTTTATACAAACGACCTGGAATTCCATCAATTCCAGGAGCTGTTCCTCTATCCAATTTCCTTAACACATGTGCAACCTCCTCAATATCCACCTCCTATGTTAACGAATAATTTTCCTCCCTCATTGGGTAGTTATATTCCTCCGAAATATTCCCAAATTCTTCATCACACCACTTACTAAGATCTTCTTCTTCTTTACTTGCGAAATGTTCCGGCCAGCCATTTGGATCCGGGATTCACTCTAGCGCTTTTCTTTGTCTTTGGTTTACCCTTCTTCAAAATTCCCTCATATTACTCTCCAAGTAAAAACGGCTCATTTGCTCGATTTGACTTGTATTAAAATCTCTTTTCTTTACTTTTATTAATCTCTTATGGCATCTCTTAACCTCGCGAAGCTTAACCAATAGTGTTGCTTTCTCAACCTCATCTCTAGCTTGCTTTACCCGATTTAGAGCCTCTGCTAACAAATTTTTAGTACTTAAACAATAAAGGTCATAAAAACTTTCACTAACTGGTTTTAATAAACTCAATACTGGCGCTCTTAGCTCTAGTAATAACGTATTAAAATTAGCTTCTAATTCATCACTAGAATCACTACTTAACCTTAGCTGCTCTAGTCTCCGACAAACCTGCTCTTTACTAAATATAGCGCTTAATGTATTCCGTTCGCTCTCACTCCACTCTTTCTTTAGTTGTCTACTTGGTAAAGTATACCTAAACTGCAAAGAACTAAATTCATTAACTCTACACTCAAGGCCTAAGCCTAACTTAATCGGTAGGTGGTCAGACAACTGAATATACAAAACTTCAACATTCAGTGATTCCACATCCAAACGAAGGTCAACCAAAACATAATCAATAATACTAGGCCTCAGCCCCGAAATGCAAGTATAATCACCCCTTGACTTATCCACCCCAAACCTCCCATTTCCAATCCCAACTCCAACCTCTGAACAAAGCGCCAGTAGTTTTCTACCCCAAACATTAACTTTTCTTCAATCATTAATGCTCTTTATGGGGATCCTATACATATGAGGAACAACCTCATAAACGGCCGGTATATCAACAACAGGCAGCTTAACCAAATCAGCTGTATAAGCATTAAAGTCTCCTACCAGCAATATTGTATGGAAAATAAATTTACTACGAAAAACTGTAGCTTCTTTTTGTAATATAGACCATGTATCCTCTGCAGTATATGAGCTAGATTGCGGTGGGACATAAGCTGCACAAACCAACAATTTCACACCTGAGTGGCATACCAATCTAATCCAAACAAGGTTTTCTGATTCAATTTTCAGCTTATTAAAAGACAAAAAAGAATTATTCTTTAAAGGCACTAAGATACCACCGTAATGCCGGGAGTTCCTTGAAACAGAACTGACAACATGTTCGGTTATGAAACCGCGAAAAGATGGCATTTCATCACCACTTTGCCATGACTCTACTAATGCAACAAAATCAAATTTTGTTATTTCAAGTTCCACTTCACTTTTTTATTCTTTGGTCCTTGAACATTCCAAGACACAAACTTGACCACGTTTTCACGCGTATGGCCTGCGTACCGCTACTTTGTGTTTATACTTTGATTGGCTTCAAGATTGAATGGTGTCTCTGGAGGAATTCTCTGTGATTCCCTGAAATCCATCCTGTAGTAGTCTTTACGTGTGTTATGTGTCGATCTTCCAATATTACCACGGTACAGGCTACTACCACTAGTATCACCTCTTCCCCGGCCACCACGAACGTTTTTTGGAGGATTCCACAGTAAACCATCGGGACTGATTATTTTTGCACTCTTACGCACTCTTGGTCGCTGGGGCATAGCCTGCGCATCTACAATTGTACCGGTATCGCTGTCTTCACAACCGGATTTCAAAGTAATGCTGATTTACTGCAACAGATGGCTAGGGGGGTGCCGCTCTACTAGGTTGGCCAACACTAGCATTTTTAGCCTGACAAGCCTAGTTTACATTTTCTAGTTAATTTCTAAGGCTTGAGATAATTGTACATGTACTCGTACCCGGCTAAATTCCTGCTGTATTTCTAAAACGTCCGAAGACAATTTCAGTAGGAGATCCAACTTAAAACTTATCTCCTGGAGATGTTGGTTCACCGCTGCTGCTTCCATCGCATTTGCTTTATCAAAAGTACCGCTATTCAAAAATCCTTATGCACTCGTTCACTGCGTGTTTTGCATTTTTTGCGCAAAAAATTGCTTGCAAATTGCAATACAAAACGCTAATCCAAAGAATAAACCAATATCAAAGTCCAAGGATAATCAAGTTCGTTCACCGGTTGTAATATATCACTATGCAAATTGCAATACAAAACGCCAATCCAAAGAATAGTCAAATATCAAAATCCAAGGATAATCGAGTTTGTTCACCGGTAGTAATATTAATTAAAATTTTGTTTACTCCAGAAAAGTCAATTGCGCAACAAATTTCACCTGTATTTTAATCCGTTTAGTTGAAGAAACCAGTTCTTTATTGACCAGAGACTATAAAATATCCGTTTTCAAGCTAGGTGTTCACTGAATGAATGCTAGTGAAATACTGATGATGATAGAGATCATGATGATAGTGAAATAGAGATGATGCTTATGAAAAAAGAGGTGGAAGGAAAACTATCGTACGTGTCTTACTTTCCGAAGCGAACCTACTCAGAATACGTATTTCTATCCTTGCACGAAATTTATCTCAAATATTAACTTTTATTCGAAATAGTTATGTTTTTGAAAATACAAACTTAATTCTTATTCAAAAGAATTAGTGGAGGATATAGGTTTCATCTTTGGCTATCAAATACAAAAACATAGATGGTATGCAGGACCTTGTTAAGGGCGTGAAAGTAGTCACAAATGTCCGTTTTTATTTTTATTTTTGTATTACCAAACGAGTAAAAAAGACACAACATTTAAGTCCCCATACCATACAAACAAAACAAAAATAAATAAATACAACCACTCACATTCAAAATAAGTCCCGACAAAAATTAGCGTGTTTGGGACAAACGAAAAAAACATATATCAACTGCTAATACACTTCCTCGGAGAAAATATCTTTCACTATTCCACTCCCCATCCCTAATTAGGAATTAATCAATCATTATAAAATCAATCTGTTAACAGGAAACTTAAAGGAATCTCACGCTCATAGTCTACTAATCATCACAATTTCTGACACATACTGACGCTCATCCAATCATAAGACACTTGGAACAAAATCTCCTGTATCAGTTCACAAGCACATATTCACTAAAATTTGAATAAGTGAATACATCTCTAGAATATTGGGAAACACAAATATATTGCAAAGAAGCATGGAATTCCAATTCCTCAAAGGTTTTCTTAGCTTTTACTTATGTGGAAGTGTGCTCCAGGCTTCAAGGCTTATCTAACAAAAGCTTAGGTCTGGTAATAATTGGAACAGGCGATCTAACTAGTTTAGCATTCCTAGTTTTATACTTATGTTCCCTTTCTTCATAGAAGTCCGAAAAACACACAGGTCACAAATTAAAAAACAATTTATGCACAAACAATTTAAAGAAATTTTAACCAAACCAAAAAATTAACGTAGAACTTTTAATTGATGATGCCTAGATCTTGAGTCTTAGTTTAGCTTTCAAGGTGTGAAGACCTCTGTTACAGAGAGATTCGGAAAAAAGTGGATGTATTGCTTAGCTTTCAGTGAACAGTGATAAAAGTTAAACTACATTGTAGACAATAAAGTGCAGTACAGGATGGCACAAAATCCATCACATTATTCGAATTAATCTGTTAATTAATCACCAGCAAATCATGAAAACAATTGAGTGAACATCAGCTTCCCAAGGCAAGACCATAGTTTTTGTTAACCGGGTTTGACTTTCGCTTTCACCAGTGACAGTGACTATGGCTTCGGGCAATGATACCAGCGGCCAAAATGAAGACGAAAGTTTATGTCCCGTATATCAACAAAAAAGTGTTGTTGTATTACTGAGACTTCTGAAAAAGGTCTTCGGAAACGATAAAAAAGTCCCTGGTGGGAAAGATAATGTTAGAGAAATATGCGACCGGATCCTGGTTTTGCACCAGACTGTAATAGAAGAAAATTCGGAACTTCTCCGTAACAAGAATAAACACTTGCAAAAAATTATCAAACAACAGACCGAGTTGCAAGAAATTCGTCAAAGTTCGCCCATCATTCAGAATTGTGCCCGGTCGTATGCCAGCGTAGCAAAAAGACCCGAGTCGCATTGCCTGGTCCTCGAACCAATGAACACTACTCTAAAGAACCAAGATGGAAGGAACAGATCTCAGAGAAATCAAAATACTGAACATGTTACCAAAGAAATATCCCAAGTGCTAAAGTTCACAGCAAAGAAAATTGTACCGGGACGAGGAGGTAACTATATTCTGAAATGCAGAGCAAAAATGACTTAGATGAAGCCCTCATTGTTTTAACAGAAAAATCTGAACAGTTGCAGTTCAAACCAAAACCAGTATCGTAGCGTCTCCCACGAATGGTAGCAAAAGAAATACCAAGTTACGTAACACGCGAAGAATGTATGAGTTGTGTGATGGACTCGAACCCCTCAGTTAAAGACCTCGTAGCGAAAGGTGAAACCTTCAATTATCAGTGTTTTGGAAAGAGGAACGAGAAAAAACGTGAGTATTGAAGTCAGCCCAGTATTACGGAAGGAAATCCTTTCAAATCGTGGACTTAAGTTCGGCTTTTTAATGGTTGGTTGCGAGGATCACATCAACATCATTCGATGTACGAAAAAAGCCTTTTACAACTCGCCCAGTGTGTGTCGGTCAAGTAATAAAAAAATGTCAAATGTGAGCCACATGCATCCTATGAATTTAAAAAATGCCCAATTTCTCGCGAAATCATGGACCGTCTCAAGAAGAACATTCAGTATAATTGAATAATCAAAATGACTTACTTAGTGCAAACAAGCTAACATTTTTTCAGATTAACCTTCAGCACTCTTATAGCGCACTAGTTCAGTTTCAGAAGACACTTTGCGACTTAAAACCAGATGTGGTATTGTTACAAGAACCGTATGTCAACAAGTTTGGAAAAATAACATGTGTACCAAGTGATTATGCAGTATTCTCAAAGTTTCATTTTGAGAAAAGATTCTTCAGTGCTGCAGTATTAGTTAAAAAAGAATTTAAGTGCGATATTCATTATGATGAGTCTACAAACGAGTGTGTCACCGTATCTATTTACTTGAAGTCAAGAATCATTAGAGTGTCATCAGTATATTGCTCCCTTTCGCTGCAGTCCTTAGATTATCAGCTGAGTATGTCGGATAGAATTTGACATTCTTTTTATGTGATAGGTGGGGATTTTAACTGTAAAAGTCCAATGTGGCTAAACGGTGTTTCTACAGATCATAAAGGAAAAGAATTAGAGGATTTTGTAACTTGTAAACAACTTTTTGTTACTAATGATCCTGATTCATCCACATATGATCATCATTATTCTAGCCCAGATGTAACGATTGCTAGTATACAACTTTTGACATATATTAAAAATTGGAGAGTCCTACAAGATCCTACCTCACTGTCACACAATTTGTAAACGTCTTGATCTTAGTTGTAATGATGAGATTATGGAGAAAAATATGAACCAGCTATATAATTTTAAGGAGACCAATTGGGACTTATTTAGTGCTGTTTTACTTAACCGTTTTGATGAAGTTTTTGAATGTAATATGGCTCCATAAGAAGAAATTGATTAATCCGTTGATCATTTAACTAAATTATTACAGAATGCTATAAAAGAATCGACTCCTATGTGTCACAATAATTTTAAAAAAGATATTGCCGCTGGTGGACACCACAATTAAATGAACTAAGGAAAGAATATAGACGTAATACGAGAATTTTTAAAATATTAAGATCGATAGAAAGCGAATTAAATATAAAAAATACTAAAAGTAAATATAAGATGGAAATTATGAAAGCTAAAAAAGAAGATTGGAGACGTTTTTGTGAATAAAAGGGGACAACAGATATGTGGAATACAATTAATAATATTTGTAGGTTGAAGGGTGGGAATACAAAGCCTATCCATAGAGTGGATCCATAGGGTGGAACTGCAAAGCCTATCCAAAGAGTGATGGTACTTTGACGAATTCAATAACTGAAGCTGGGGATGTACTTTTAAATAAGTGGTTCACGAAAGATGAGATATTAGATGACAATAGCTATCATCATACAATTCGACAAGAAGTAAAACAGATATTAGAAGAAGATGTAGAAAATAGCGAGAATTTTCAGTTACAAGACCTTTTAGAAATTACAAAAAAATTAAAACCAATGAAAGCCCCAGGCCTAGATGGAATCTTAAATCGAATTTTGAAAAAAATATGAATGTAATTGCACCAACTCTTTTGAAAATTTTAAACGCGTGTTAGAAAGTTTCGTATTTCCCTAAAGAATGGAAAAAGGCTGATGTAATAGTAATAAATAAAAAGGGTAAAAAAATGACGGTAACGCTCGATCGTATCGCCCTATAAGTCTACTTTCTAATTTAGGAAAAATTTTTGAGAAGTTAATAATGGGTAGACTGAATAATTTAAGTAAAGATAAAAATTGGATTTCTGATTATCACTTTGATCTTTCGAAAAATAAAAGCACGGTAGATGCGGCTGATAATTTGGTGACTATGGTTGAAAAAAATAAAAAGAAGAAGTTATTTACATTGTGTATATTTTTTATATAATAAAAAAAGGAAAAAGAATGCCCTTCTGGCTTAATAAAATTAATTCATAGTTGTCTAACAGATCGAACAGTTGCATATGAAAATGGAAACTTACATAAACTAGAAAAGTCATGTCCACAAGGTGGAATTCTATCTCCTTTTCTTTGGTTTGTTAATATTAATGATATTCTTGAAATTAATATAGGCCTAAATGAAAATTGTTTGATTCAAGCATATGCTTATGACATATTTGCTATTATTACAGCAAAGAATGTAAGTACACTGGAAAAAGTAGCAAATAAGATTTTCTAGAGTTTTGATAAATGGGCAGTAAATAATAAATTAACATTTGACACATTAAAAACAGAGGCCGTTTTATTTAACAATAGACATAAAACCCCTCACGTTAATTTAGTATTTGGAGGAGACGTTATTGAAGTTAAGGATAAAGTTCGATATGTGGGAGTAATTTTAGATAGGAAACTTCTTTGGGCAGAACATGTAACATGCAGAATTAATGAAGCTAAGAAATATTCGAGTCGTCTTTTAAGCGCGGCAAGGATGACCTGGGGCTTAAACGTGTGAATGTAGATGTATAGAAAACTGTGAGCATGTCCTGTATGATTGTCCTTTTTATGTTGGTCAGAGGTTTAATATGATTTTTGAATTGAGAGAACATAATGTTAGCTTCCCTTTTGATTTAAATTTTCATAATTGGCGATAAAAACGTTAGGAATATAGTGAATAAATTCCTGTATAGCACAAATAGATTTGATACTTGAGGTTATTGTGAAAGTTTTCTGAGGATGGTTTAGTGAATGTGTAGTTTTTATTTCATTCTTTATATATTTTTTATTTTTTGCAGTTCGTGTAAGTATTTTAGTGTTTGGGTATAAATGTAGTTATATAGTATTGCAGAGTGAAATACCTGTTCGGTGCAGTCACGTAATAAAATCATCAATCATGCCTAGATCTTACCGAACTCCAAGATAAATCACAGGTCAAAATTCTTAAGGTTGGACGATATGAAAACCGAAAATTAACTATGCAGAAGAGATTTTACTGTGCAAAAATGGGGCGGTTATCTTTTGATGAATACAAACGGGTTTAGAAGGCTTTAGTTTTAACTTGACTCTGCAAAATTTGTATAGCATGGTTTCAAGCTCTCACCTGATTTTAAAAGAAACAATTGTAAAAATAAGAAAAAGCGGACATATGTGTAGAATTTTCTTTCCCTCTCAGTATTTGCCCTCAGTCAAATTGAGAAAAAAATAAAAATTAAAATGGACGTTTGATAAAACGTTGACAGGAAAGAATACACTTATTTAGCAAGGGCACCGGCAGAAAATCTTCCAGGGGGACAGACGCCAAAATACCAGCGGTGGTTGGCGGACAGGGAATATATTTAAGAATATTTATTTTTGTAGGAATAAGTTTATTTTAAATACTTTTAGTGAAAAACTCTCAAATAAAAAGAGCAATTAAATTGCATACAAAATGAAACAAAATACAGTAAATTTCAAACCATATTTCCTTGCAAGGGGTCGCTTTGTTTAATAAATAATATATACAATTATAGTTCATATAATATGAAAATAAAGACTGATTAAAAACAAATATACAGAAAGATTTAATTCTTACATAGATTATAAAAGATTTAGACTTGTCTTTATGATATTTCCTTCTCCTTAGAATAGTTTACAGAAAGACAAGAGATACTCAAAAATCATTCTGCCTGCATAGATACCACGTCTTGATTTTATACCGGCCATGTAAAATGTACCTCATTCATAACAGGCAATTGTCCACCTCGAACTTAAATCCCTTTTATATTCAGACATTTAAAAACTTACAGAAGAGCGAAAGAAAAAAATAAATTTTAACTTACTATCCAGCTGTCAAATTGATCCTCTTTCTTTTTATTAGCCTATTCAACTAAATAAAATGAACAGGTTTTAAAATTTTTGTCACAGGAGAATCTTATCGAATAGTTTGTGATAATAAAAAAATGGAAGTAAAAAGTGACTTGGGCCAATATCCACCAAAACTAAAAATGAAGTTCTCTTGTCAATTGCTAAACCGACAGTATTGGCTTTTTATACTGATTCTAAATATATAAAATTATTTCAGTTTATTGTTACCCACCCACAACTATAAATTTGAGAAAATTTGCCTAGTTTTTGAAAAAATGGGGAACACCTCAAGAAATGTGAGCGATCTTATTGGGAATCCCTTAAAAAGAAAGTCATATCACAGAACTCTAAGATAGAGGTTTCAAGCTCCAATCTTCAAAATGTGGAGTTTTGCAATTTTTTTTTCCAGAAGAAACATCGCCGATGCTTGTTTATTTGTTTTGTTTTTCACAGGGGTGATTGTATCACAGCGAATGTCCAAGATAATTGGGAGGGAACTCATTCAAACGTAAATTGAAAGCTCTTTTTTAAATGACCATACACGTAGGGCCAGAGGAAAGTCTAGTTTTCTGCCAATTTATGGCACCAAACTACCACTTTACCCCAAAGATGACAAATTTGTAATAAATTTAAAATTTTGAGAAGTTAATTGATTTAAAAGTACCAAAAATTATACTTCCCAGTTGCAAAAGAAGTAATGCCAAACGGTGGCTGTACTGGATTCAACCAAGTTGATTCACTTTATTTGTAATTAAATTAGGCTACATTTGGTGATCTGTAATTGTGAACCCGCTGAGATGAAGGGGGAGAGGCGGGGGGAGTAAGTATGGATGTGGGGATAGAGTAATTTCCTAAACAATTAGTTATTAGCGGAAACACTTCTTACTCTTCATGAGACTTCACATAAACGTTAAAAGAGGTAGAGAGCAGATAGAATTAATCGAAATCTTTTTCTTGAATGTGAAAATATTTAATTCCCATAAATACTAGCACAGAGGGGGGAAAAGCAAGGCAGGCCACCTTCAGTCCTACCAATAAATTTCTTTAGGGTGACAAATACTGCTAGGAACTTAGTTTTCAGAAATATCAAATTGCAATATTTTTCTTTTTTCTATTTATATGAAGTACTTCAATGTATTTAAACAAATGAATGCAATGTATTTATCGATAAGAAAGCATATTGCAAGACTTGTGATGGCTTCAGTTATGTAAAAGATCAAAAGTCTGACTCATACTTAACTCCTTACTCTTCATTGTGAAGTTTGGCTTTTGTCCAAATTTTTAAAGAAAATTTGCAATTGAAAAAAAAAGAAGATTTTTCAAAGCATTAAAAAACTTTCGTTTAAAGAGCAGGGTGTTGAAAAGGGAGGCAGTCCCCCTCATATACAAAGTAACTTCAATCTGTTTTGAGTTTTAAACTTGCTCCTTACTTTAGTTGAAAAATCTTTTCTATTTGTTTAATTACATTTCATGAGACTGTAAAGAATTTTGAATGCAATACTTTTGGCAACGCAGAAAAAAGATCAACATTTCAATGATCTCTGTTTGGATTTTGATGTTGATCAAATAGTTCATGATAACTGACGGTAAGTAAGGAGAAATTATAACGTATATGAGGAGATTTGTCCCCTCCTCAACTTTAAATTGTGTCCTAATTCTTTAAAAACCACTTCTGGAAGACAAAGGTCGTTTAACTAGAGCAATATATAATTTTTTTTTAATACCGAAAAACTTTAGCGTGAAGGTCGAGGTGTTGTAGAGGGGGCAACCCCACTCATATACATTATAATTTCTGTTCGTTACAAGTTTTAATGTTGCTCCTTACGTTCAGTTGAAAAATCTTGTTTTTTTTATTTAATGATGCTTAGAGACAAATTAAAGTATAAGTACATAAAAATAAAAAAAAGTAAGTAATTAAAAACAATAGACGAAAAAATAGCCTACTTATAAAAACTAAGATATAAACTCCCAGATGTCTGTTCTGTTGAGCAATGTCGAAGCGTTGGACGGATATTTTTTTAACAATATCGACAGTTTTGAATTTGGTTATCAAACACCAAAATATATAATGCCTTTAGACTACTAAGGGTTTATAAAAAGTAACGCATTATCAAAGTAGTTTGGTTAAAGTAAAACGTTAAAACTAAGATTAAGAAAATCAAATAAAAATCTTTATCAAATAGTTGCGATTTAATTTTGAATACCAAAAACCAATATATTTGACACCGTATTTCATAACCGTAGAAAATTAAATCTTGTTCAAAGTGGCAACTAGGTAAATACAATCACTCATGGAAAAGACAAAAAACGTATCCGTTCAGGGGGAAAAAATTCCCAGCATTCCGTTTAGGGGAAAAAATTTATGATTATGGTGGCTTCATATATCAGCTCAAGGGTGCTCTTGCGTTGCAAGCAAAAGTTGACGGCATATTTTTACCGAAGTTACCCCTTATTAAGTTGTTTACTATAATCATATAAACTTTCTTGTGTACTAATAACTAATTAACAAATACATATTTAGGATCACCATAAGAAGCTGATTCTTTGATTTAATGTTATCAATAGTTAGGCTCTTATACTTTCGTTATTGTCAATAATGGAGCAACACACATTTTTTCTATGGTTTTTCTCTATTCTGCTCTCTTTCCTTTGGTTTCCTTATAATTACTTTATAGTAACAAATATCCAGGGGGGGGCATTGCCTCCCTACCGGTGCCGACGTTATTTAGGGTATATTATTTGACAATTTGTAGATTGTGCAATTTTTTGATTGTTTACACATGATTTGTCATTAGGAAAGGGAAAAATGTTCGAACTTGGTTGTGTCACAAAATAGTAAGGGTCTAAATGTGAAACTTCATTGGATGCTTAGGGAAATTTCGAACTAAATAAAAATCCACTGTGTGCATCCTGGTTATATGGAAGGAGGAATAAAATTTGAAAAATAATTATTTAGAGAAAAAACGTAAGGATGATTGATAAAATATTGACAATAAAGAATACGGTTATTTTGGGGCAAATTATTTGGGAATATAATATTATGCAATTTTTCGACTGTTTACACACATGATTTATCACTAAGAAAGGAGGGAATGTTTCAAACCACATGTGTTCCAAAAGACTAAGGGTGTCAATGCGAAACGCTAGTGAATGTTGAGGGATATTTCTTAACTAAATCAAAGGGCACTATGGAAAAATGGCTTATAAAAAAAGACGTATCTGTAATACCTTAGGAATAGCTAAGGGTTTTAACTTGAAACTTTCATGCCCTCTACTACTGCTGCTTTGGTAACGGCTGCGACCATTCTTTAATTTGACTGCAACTAATTGCGACTGTGACCACTTCCAAATGCGACTGCTTTCAGGCAATCTTAAAAAGGTTTTTTTATCAGAACCAGAGTATATTATTTACATGTGGGTTGTTAAAAATGTCTATTAGTAATATCCTTAGAAGAGCCAAGGATATTAAGACGAAACTTTCTGGGCTTGTTGAAAGGGATTTTGGAAAGTAATTGAGGGGAAGGGGGCTAAATACCAAACAACTAAAATTCATTTATCAGTTATTCCTCGCCCCCCAGAGACCCTGGGGCAAGAATGAAAAATTATGGAATTTATCGAATGTTTCAATGTAGTATTTATGATTGAGAAGGGGGGGGGGGGGAGAGGGCTATATCCTGGGTTAACAAAAAAAAGGATGAAGACATTACGGTGAAACTTCATGACGTTTTGACCATTATGAACAAAATGGCTAATTTTGATCAAATATGTTTGGAAGAAGGTTAGTGAAAACGGGCATGGGAGAGAAATGAATTGGTATCAATCCCTTTGATTCTGATAAAAAGCACTAAAACTTTCAATTTTCAGCTGAATGAACACCTTCCAAAGTTTCTACGACAACTCCTTCCATGTCACAAAGATTAATAAATTGAAACTTTATTGCTCTTTACTTATATTGCGTTTCAGAAATTTTTATTGAAAACCGCCAACAATATCTTCATTTCAACACAAAATTTAAAGAGGACTAATTAAATTGTGATAAAATAATTTGTTCTGGTACACAAAATTGATCACAGTGAGTGGAGAGAAATAACACACCCTAAAGTCGCACAGTATCTGAACCCCAGCCGCACAGTCACAAGTACAGAGACCACCTTCTCCACACTACAAATTTTTATTTGATTTTCTTAATCTTAGGTTTAATGTTTTACATTGAACAAACTACTTTGATAGTGCGTTACTTTTTATAAACAATTGAGTCTAAAGGTATTAACTATTTTGATGTTTGATAACTAAGTTCAAAACTGTCGATATTCTTAAGAAATATCCGTGAAAATATCATAAAAAAAAGTTTTAATCTTGCTCCTTACTTTCAGTTGAAAAAACTTGTTTTTTAATTGAATTTCGGTAAATTTTATAACTTAAAAACCTTTCCCCAGGGGCTGAAGGGGGCCATTTTATCTATAAAGACATAGTTATTGGGCCTTTCAAGTATTCTGAATAAAAAATCCATCTCAAAATTTTGATCGGACGATTTTGGAAAAACGTGACGTGGGAGGAGGCCTAGTTGCCCTCCAATCATTTTTGTCACTTAAAAAGGGCACTAGAATCTTTTATTTTCATTAGAATGAACCCTCTCTCGATGGTCTGTGCCCACTGGATCAATACGATCACA